>NC_135860.1:25416180-25596180 GCF_031162955.1 Sander vitreus | reverse complement strand
TATTTATTTATTTATGATCTGCTCTAAGTTTTCCAACATTTTAGAGACAGATATGGTCATAATAAATGTCCCAAATAATTAGAAATTGCATATGTTTTTCATTGAAAAATGTCACATTTTCTGGAGGGAGCACCCCTAAACCCCCCACTAAATATGTGCACGTAAGTCTTCCACAAACCTAGGGAAAACACTGGTTTAGTGAGCCAATACCTCTTGAGTGTTGAGCTTATTGGCCAGCTCAGCAACCTTTGAGGACGAGTGTTCCAGGGCATGGGTGGCCCGCAGCTGGTCTAACACCCTGAGGTGCTCTGCTTTCATGGAGGACAGCTGCTCTGCAGAGTGCTCCTTTAGCCTAATAACACATCACATGAAATGCAGCACATCCATGATCTGCAGAAAATGTCAGCTAATGATAGGCCTGCAACAATTATTACATAATTGTCAATTTCTTTACATAACCTCGCTTTCTTTGTTTAACCATAATTAATTGCTAACATTAGCTAAGGTCTTAAGGCGTATGACTGGTAATTGTTGATTTTGTTTAGATATTCCAAGTTGTGTGTTAAATAAGTGATTATTGTTCGGACTGTTGAGCTAAACTATGCTAGCTGATGGCACTTGACCCTATAAACGTTCATAACAATAAAAAGTATGGGGGGGGGGGTAGTTAAAAACATGTTTTATGATAATAAGATATAATAATGGCGTGGTTTACTTCATAGGCTGTGTACCTGTGTTACTAGTACATTCTCTGGGTCACATGACAGTGACATAAAAACATGTGTCCTGGAATTTCTTTTATTTTAACTTTGTTTAAAAAAGTAATATTTTTTAAATTTGACAGAGAGAGACAGTTACATTGTTAATTGCAATAATTTCTGAGACAATTAATTGTACAGCAAAATGTTGGAATTGTAACAGTTCTAGTTAATGTGTTCACACTGCCACACAGACCTGCACAGCTCCTCCGTGGCATGTACAGCATCAGCTTTCAGCGCCTCCCTCTGCTGCTCACTCCGCAGCTCCAGCAGCTCCAGACGCTGCTTCAGAGCCTCGTTCTCCTGCAGAACCTCGGAGATATGGCTGCCTGTCAAAAACATGCAACAATTATAAAATCTAGTGAATGGATAGGAATTCATATTTTATCATTGTGTCATGCATAGAAGAAAATATGCCCAGCCGACATAGGCTTACAAGACACCATCATTTACAGCAAGGGACCAGTTACCGGAATAGCAAAAAAAGTTACATATATTAAACAAATAAGCCTTCTTGTCGTTTTTTCCCATGCTTTAGAGACAAAGGTCGGCAGCTTACTGTGTGTACATTCAATTGAAACAACCGCTCCATTGTGTCATCATTAGCACACCAAAACATTTCTAGATTTTGAACTGACATTTCTTTTTAAGTTAGAGCCTCTTAACTTATGACAATGAGGACATTACAAAAGAAAATGCAATTCATTCTCGACTTCTCCTAGTATTCAATCGTTGCTAATGCCTCCAGCTATGGCACGGCCTAGCAAAGGCTCCCTCAGGCTGAGTACAGTACATAGGCATCACATGCTTATATCAGTTCAGTTTATTTAGGGGACAGTGCAAATTAATAAAACACATGATTATACATGAAAAAAAAGAGGCAGAATTAGCCAAAAAAGGCTATTTTACATCTGTCTATTTTTGCCCTTGCCTCGATGTTAAAATAGCTTTATCAAATACAAATAAACAAGAAAGAAAGACAACACAAGCAGAGCAGAACTTAGCACAAAACAACACAAATCACGGCACCAAAAAGATTACCAACGAAACAAAGTACAAAGCAGAACATGTTACAAGGTAAAACAGTATAGAGCATAGAGTTTTAAGATTAGAAAAGACACAGCTGTTGAGAGCAATAAAAGCTGTTAGGGATAGAGATGGTCCGATACCATTTTTTGCTTCCCGATACCGATTACGATACCTGAACTTGTGTATCGGCCGATACCGAGTACTGATCCGATACCAGTGTGTCATATATTTTATTATGTTTTAACAACTGTATACTACTACCCCTGTATGGATGTGATATGATTTCTATCTTTGTTGTCGGTCTGGCTCAGGTTAAACTCTTTGTGAAACATGAACAATGAATGCCACAGAACTTTATTTTTTTATTCAGTTATAACGGAAAAAGAACATAAATAAACTACTAGATTTTCTTTAGGGCTTTATTACGTGGTATTGGATCAGTGCATAAACTCCAGTACTTCCCGATACCGATGCCAGCATTTTAGGCAGTATCGGAGCAATACCGAAACATCTCTAGTTAGGGCATATTCAACATATTCTAATATTCATCTACGCACACAGAGGAAAGTCACCCAGAACAGAACGTCCACCGCCATACCTGTAAAGACAGTGGGCTGGTAGGTCTTCTCATAATGAGCAGCGGGAAAGGTTTCTTCCCCTCCATGTGTCTCTCCGGCAGCAGCGGGACAGAGTGTTTTGGCTGAGCCTGGTTGTCGCTTCGTCTCCGCCGAACGGGTTTCTGTGCGTGGGTTGGGGACGGACAGCGTGCTCTTCCTCTCCTTCTTCAGTCTCTCCACAGTGCTGCACAGCTCCTGAATAGTCTTTGTCTTGGAGGCGAGGTCTTTGTTCAGCCGCTCTATCCGGGCGCCAAACGCTGCCTCGGCCTGACGCTGGTGTCGGCCTGGACTTGGTTGGGCCTGTAAAAGCAAGTAAGATCATTGTTTTTGCCTAATCACATATAAACCAATATCTTAAATCAGGGTTGTCCAACATCCAGAGCAAAGGCTCTCATATTTCTGTAAGTTTTGTGGCACATTTCCGCTAGTCTATATCGACGACGTTTCATTTCAGGGATTGTTCAGGTGCTGCCGGAATTTCCGACGGATGTCCCTCATTTTCGGCAGAATGTCCGTCACCTTCCTCTTTCTTTGTGTTGGCATTCTAAACTCTGGTGGATTTCTAAGGACTATGGTTAACTGCTCCTCAGCTCTCTTCAGGGTAAATCCAGACAGTAGGGCTGAAACGATTCCTCGAATACACAAAAAATCCTCGATGCAAAATGATTTGCCTCGAAGCTTCGTTAAATCAATGTTACCAACGTTGTATTGCTGACGGACGGCGTTTCCACACAGATCCTTATTATTGTCGCACACCAGACGCTGCTAAGTCTGCGGGCGGCACATGCCAGAGCGTAAATAGTGAGGGGCTAAGAGGATAGACAGGCTAGAGAAAACGACAGAAAGTGTCCAAAGTTTGGAATCGGTTCAAACGTAGTTAAAACGAGAACTCTGTACAGTGTGTCTACTGAAAAACCGAACTAGCTTACCGCAATAATAGCACGACGTCAATGCTTCAGCATCTCAACAGAAAACATTTCTCATCCATTCCACGAAGCGGACCCGACTAAAGTAAATCACGGAGTTGTATGGACGCTGAAACTACACCAAACACACCAACTACCAAAAACAAAGACAAGAAAATACGTAGCAGTGACCACAATTTGATCTAAAGAGCCGACTTGTTGACTATACCGTCGGAGAAACAGCTGATTGTTGCGCACCATTTTCTCTCACTCTCTCGCTTCACGGAGAAACGATCTACTAGCATAAGTGTAACAGAGCTCAATCTATTTTAATTGATATATTATATATAAATTAAAATAGATTGAGTATAATTATTATTTACATATACATATATTTACATATAGGCCTATATACAGATCAGTCTCAGGATGGAATTGTAGTTCTGAAAGTTAAGTTGCACAACTTAAGGTCATGTTTATATATGTTTAATGTATGCCTTAGTGTGAGGTTGATGTCATTTCAGAAAATGTTTTCTTTAAAGATTTACAATGTAATATGGCACTTAAATGCACTTCAATGTTTAGTTTTTTGAGAGATGATATTGTAAGCAATGTAGGCAACAAAAATGTAGCTTTTTCCAAAAATTTAACCAAACTATTGTTTATTATTGCTCTTTAATAAAAGAAAAGTATTTCTTATCCGATTACTCGAAGGACTAATCAGTAGAGTATCTCAACTTATTTGAAAAAATAAAAATAAAAGTAAGTTTAAGTAAACTAACGCCTGACAACTACCTGTTGCAGCTATTTAAGAGTGTGTAAAGGCTAGTAAGCAAGCAAGCGCAGAAGTTTAGCTAAAAGTAATGACTAAATGGTAGAAATATCTAGCTAAAAGTAATGACCATACAGTTCAAATGATTAGCAAAGTAATGGAAAAAGTAGCTAAAAGTTGGAATAGTTAGCTAAAAGCAATGGCTTAAAGCCCTTCACAAATTGTGATCTGGCCCGCATAACACTTTAGGTTCACGATCCATTTTGGCCCGCCTAGTTGTGCACCAAACCAAAAAGACTGGAAACTGTTTATCAAACTGTAATTACGTGAAACTCGGAGGAGAATTTGGCAGATTTGCCGACTTTGAGACTCTTTGAGAAATTCCCACAGAACCCGAGAGTTTTCATATTCAGGCTGTGAAAAAGGTTGTAAAAATCTAATCTTTGTTTTGCTTGATTTACTAAACTCTACGATGGCTAAGGAACGTTTTGCTGACTTTTTTGGGGCTTTATGTCGACCAAACTGTAAGTGAAAAAGCTATATGAGACATGCAATAACACAGTCTAAGATATTTGACTTTTCCCCGATAAAATAAAAGCATGTCAATAAACTTTACATGCCTGGCCCTTGATGTGATTCTCATTTACCAATGTGGCCCCTAGTGAAATTGAGTTTGACATCCCTGGCTTAAAGTAACCTTAATGGATATAGGGTTGAAACATTCAGCTTCACTCCAAGTAGTAGTAGCCTAGAAGTCTTGTAGTAGTACGACTGCTGACCAACGCAACCTTAATATTGACAGTTCAATTGTATGAAATAATTAACATAATATCCAGTGAATAGTGTTATAGATTTAGAACATACATTGGGAATTGATGAAGGGGTACGTGTTGGGGTTGTGATTTTCAGCTGTGGTTTTTCCTGTTTTATTTTGTTTAATTCATTCCCTGTTTGTTAACTGTTTCCTGCTGTATTCTCATTCCTTGTTCAGGGTTCTTTTATTCCGTGTTCTGTTTTGGTTTCCCGGTTCTATCCTTATGTATGTTGTTTTTTTGCCTTAGTTTCCGGTTTTATTTTGTAACGTTACTTCCCCTGTGTCATGTCTTGTTTGACTTCGTGCCTTGTGTGTTGTCCTGCCTTTGTGACTGTCTGCCCCGCCCTGATAGGTTTCACCTGTTCGCTCCCTCCTTGCTCATTTGCGCCTGTATATAATTCCTCTGTTCTGTTCAGTCTTTGTTGTGGAACCTTGTGGGTATTCTGGGAACAACAGGAGGCGGGGTACAGGACCCACCGAAAGCAGTTGTGGAATATTTGAAGGAGATAGGATTATATCATAGAATTTAGTGAGTTATGTTGTGTTTGTGTTGTTTTGATTTGTTCTGATTATTAAATAAAGTAGTCCTTTACATATCTAATGATGTAAAGTAGTCCAGGGACAAAATATCTCATTTTACATACTCCCATACAGTAGGTGTCGGAATACACCTTATAACTAATTGCTTTTTGTCTTTGCCATGTCCTCGTCATCTATGGTTGAGTGTTTCCGGCTTGTGGTCTACCTCTGTTTAGATTTCTTCTTCAGGATTCACGTAAGCCTGTATTTTTACCATTAAAATATTTCTACAGCTGCATCTGCCCTGTAATGTTGTGCGTTTTGGGTCCAGAACCCTTTTTTTCCTGCTTCAGCCCTCGGCTTATGCGATAAACGCTGACGGAAACATTATTTGACGAATAAACCAATTGGCGGGTTGGTTGCAACCCGCCATACTACAAAGAAGAAGTTTTTAGGTCATTTCCGCCACATATTTCCGAGGAGAAGAGAGACTTTTAAAATTAAATTAGGAGCAAAATATAACAGCTGTTTTAGATCTCATCTGGCATTTAAGTGCATCTGCATCATCATAGTGATGTTTTGATAGCTTCGTTGTTGTCTTATATGTCGCTATCAGCTGGTACATAAGCATTATTACAACTTGTGCAATATGAATCATTTGTAGGTAGACAGGGCCATCCATTATGGCTAGCAAAACTTTGTTTTGCAAATGTTTGCTTGAATGTTGGGCGATTAAGTAAGAAAATGGAATGGTAACACCTTAAAATGTCTCAAATGTAGTCAATATGCCAATTTGACCGCAAAACAGCATGTGATGTCATTGCGCACAGGTTTTTATTCGCTTTAAAGCCGCTGGATGGAAACACACTTTCACCGGCTTTATTCGCATTAATGTTTTTAGCGAACTTCGGATAATTCGATGGACAAGTGGATGGAAACATAGCTAGTGAGGCTAAAGCTAAGACAGGTGTTTTTGCATGTTAATGACCTGGGTAGCTCCTGTGCTAGCCTTGTGTTTGAGCTGCTCCTGGAGGGACTCAATCTGGTCCTGGAGGGACTTTTCTTTCTCCTGATGGCTTTCCTTCACACGCTGCAGCTCTTCCTCCAGGGTTGGACCCTGTGACACCCGTGGCCGCTCGGTCCAAGCTGCTGAGTGTGCCGCTTCCAGCTGCTGTTTCTGTTCCAGCTGCGTCTCCAGCTCGGAGATCTGCTGCTCATAGCGGAGCTAAACGGTGCACACAGACACACATGTTGAAATTTCCCATTTTCTTTATTTCTCAAGCATTTCTGCTTGTTCATTTCATAAATCAATTTGCAAAGTATTTTCTTTTGCATTAACATTTCGATCCAGTTAATCACAATGTGTGTTTGCTCTTGGTGTACTTCAATCTGATAATTAAAATCCTTTGATCCAATCTTCTTCTACAACCAAAATATATTCAGGCACACAATTGATTGTTAAAGCCAAAGACAAATGCCTTTTTGACACACTGACATACAGTCAGAATTCACTCTTATGTAACTTTTAACAGTTTCACTCAAGTCAGGAGAAAACCGTTTTTTCATACATTTATGTGTTCATTTACACTTCTTCAGCAAATCATTTGCAATTTTCTTGTGTTTCTTATCCAGGTCCCTATTACTATAACAGAGCAGAGCTAAAAAGATCAAATCAAGTAATTCAATGACACAGAATGCAATGCATAGGTTGGTAAACTTATTACAGACGCAAAGCAGCAAACAACACTGTGAATTGTAGGTCTTTGTTTAGTTTTTTTAATAGTTTGGAAAGTATTAATTATTGTTGACAGATAACACTTTGATGTTATGTATGTCTGTCTATGTAAGAGCTCTGCAATGTAGACATGCATGTCTGTGATATTTTGGTTGTTTGTTTTTTAGCCTGACATTGGCAGACCAAATAGCAAATGCTAGTTAGTGTAAAGTCTCTCAGTTCATTTTCTATTTCCAAGGGTCGGTATCAACGGCCGTAGACCAAAATGGCTCCTGATGCAATTGAATAGACCAAAAAACAATCAGAGCAATGAGACATGTGACGTAGCGCTAAGCAACAGACAAATGTAAACAGAGTACAGCGGGCGGCGATGAGCTGTGATGGTGTAGCACAGTGGTTCCCAAACTTTTTCCTTAAGGGAACGCTTTTCTAACCTGACACGCCAGATGGTTTGTTGCACAGGACCATCCGATGTAAAGACAGTGGGCTGGTAGGTATCAGAGTTTTTCCTGCATAGAGGAATCTTTTGGCACCCCCCCACCCCCCCAAAGAAGTTTTAGCCAGAAATAACAGGTATATGCATAGATTTCTGTCAAATAAGGTAACACAGACTCATTGCCTTTACTGTACGCAGACCGGTGATGCTTACTTCCGTGCCTAGCACACACCGATCACTACAAGCTGGTGTCAAAGATCGGAGTAAGGTAATCGGGGTGAATGCTGATCCCTGATCAGTTAAAAAAATGCCCATATCGGCTCCGAGCTGACACTTGCGATTGGGATCGGGACATCCCTACTGTCAATGTACCTTTTTTCACAGCAGACATTTTGACTTGTCATAGTAGGAAAAGCACAGCTGAAATTGATAACCTTAACGATGGCTCAATTCCATCAAGTGTCCCAGTAAGCTATTTCAGTGAGTCAGCATGCACAATACCAGGGCCTCTCCTAAGTGGAATGCAGCCATCATTAATGGTTTTGAACACACCTGTGCTTTTCCTACTATGACATGTCAACATGTCTGCTGTGAAAAAGGTCTATAGGAGTAAATCTCTTAGTAAATGTGTCACATTGCTCATGCTAAGTGAAGAATTTTGTTACTCCTAAGTTAGCTCTTTGGGGCATTCTTAAGTATCAGTTTAACAAATACAGGCCTGGTTATTAAATTGTAACTCTGTGTTGCTACAGCTTACTTGAGCAGTTTTAGAAGAAAAAGTGCTTTTAATAATAATAATAATAATAATAATAATAATATATTTGACTATAATTTTAATTGTTGACACTGAAAGGCTACGACATCATGCAGGAGTTATTACAGTATGTTTTGACTTGTACCTTGATCCTGTGGAACTGTTGTTCCATGGCCCGCAGGCTACGCTTGGCCTCCTCATCGTGACTCTCCAGCTCCGCCTCCAGACGCTGAATTCTGCGCTCCAGCAGGGCGTTGATCCTGCTGGGGGGGGCCGTATTGGCAGCCACATCCCCCTGATCGCCAGTCGCGGCTGCAGCGTAGATCAGAGCCGGAAGGGAGTTTGGGTTTCTATGTCTCAGTATCTGCTCCAGCTCCTTCACCTGGTAAAGAGAGAAAGACTCTTGATGAACAATGAAGAGATGTAAACTGAGAGGGTAAGGGAGGTAGTGTAACAATTTTGATTAGCTGGCTTGTTGAGTTGTGTGAGAAACCTGTCGCTGAAGGTCCTGCATCCTCTTAGTGTCCACTGTTTTCTCCTTGGTCTTTCTCTGCTGCTCACTGCTTCTTTTGCCCACATCCATTTTCAGTTTTTCTACCTGAAATGGAGACATGCTGTCATTTCCAACACAGTAAGCAACACAAAACTGTTCAACTGTAACTGGCTTTCAGCACACTTTCCGTCCCACGTCACAGCTGATACAGCAAGAACTCAGTTCACACACACACACACACACACACGGCAGGCACACTAAACATTAGTGTTCAGATCTCACAAAAAGCTCTGTTTTTGTTGTACTTCTTATATATCCAGGAGATGGTATTTTCCCCAGAAAAGTTGTTTAGCCCAGTGGCAAGTGTCTTTTTTTCGGCTAGGGCCAGTCCCAGACTGATGGCAGCATTAATGTAGAGCCCAAAAGTTTCTGTGATAACAGAATAATAGACGGAATCGTTTAATTGAGAATTTTAAAAAGCTATAAGACAGATTCTATACTTTATCCTACATTAAGTCAGTGCTAAAAGCTAACTGGAGATTTGAAAATATGACTACGTCTATGTTTCCAACCGAGCTGCCCCACTGTAACGTCAACTGTAGTTTAAAAAACATCTTAAAAGTACATAAAAAAAATATTCCCAGTGGCTTAGGCCTGGTGGGGGGCAATTTAGGTCCCTTAAATTATCCAGCATTATATATCACCTTTATTTATTCAGGGCCAACTGAAAGCCAGCTCTCATTTCCAATGACGCCCTGATAATGTGCCATATAAAATTACAATACATGCAAAAAGATTACTGAACATTGTAATTAATATATAATATACCTTTGCAATACACAGTACACACATAAACCAATTACAGAATGTTAAACAACTCAAATTGCAGATGTACATTCAGATTACATAGACTCATAAAGAAGACATTTAAAGTGATTAAATGGAATCAGGCTGTTCAATTTCAGTAGAATCTGCAGGTTATTCCATATGGAGCATAATACTCAAATGCAGTTTAACCTAATTCTGTCCTAACAAATGGAATATTAAGGACCAAGGAATCAGTAGTGCAAGTGCCATAGTGATAGGATTTAAAATTCAGCAAGCTTGTTAAATATACGGGCACTTTTTTAAGCAAGGCTTTGTAAATATATAAAATGCAGTGTTGCTCCCTTCTTAGAGCCAAAGAAGTCCAGCCTACATTTTGATAAAGGAGATGGTGGTGGGTTCTGAATCCATCAGCAGATACAAATCTAAGGGCAGAGTGATAAACTACATTTGTTACAGTTACAAAAAAAGTCTATAGTGTTCTTTATAATAACAGTTCCTATGCTGACAGCACTGGAGTAAGGTCTGGCAATGCGAGACTAAGGGGCTGGAATACTTCATACATATACAGTATGTCTCCAAATGAAGTGGTGTTTTGAAGTACATAAATGCTATAATTAATGTGTTACTGCAAGGAAAAAAACACAAGGCGAGGAGGACTTTGTGTAGATTACTATATATAGATACTGAAGGTAAATGAGCCTGACCTGCTCTTTGAGTTGGTGTATCTCAGCTGTAGCAACCTTCAGTCTGCCAGCATCTCTGTCCAGCAGCTCCTGGTTCTCAGCAAACCACTGCAGCTTCTTCTTCAGGACGTCCACTTCTTCTCTGTGCTTATTCTCCAATACACGCATCTCAAAAGTCTTGTCGCCTGACACATTCAGAATGGAGACACATTATCAGAAAAACCAAAGATCACTTATCAAGGTCAAGGTAAACATTATTATCCCAAAATGGGGAAATCCGGGTGGTCAAGGTGCATATACACAAAACAGTCATAAAGATAAAATTATAAATATTGATATAAATATAAAAAACTATTAATACTTCATATACAAACACACAACAATGTGCAGTGGGCTACATCATCCCTGAGAATGTGAACAGCTTTGTAATCCACTATTAAATAAATAAACATATACATACATACACTACCGGTCAAAAGTTTGGGGTCAGTTAGAAATTTCCATTCTACTCCATTACAGACAAAATACCAGCTGATCTGAGTGGGTGGCTGATCTTTAATGCCTTTAATATCTATGTTGCCCATTATCAGCAACCATTCATCCAATGTTCCAAAGGCACATTGTGTTTATTAATGTGATATCATTTTAAAAGCTAACTGAGAAAACATTGGAGAACCCATTTGCAATTATGTAAGCACATAATAAATTAACAATGTAGCTGATATTCTGTCTATAATGGAGTGGTACGTACGTACGTACATACGTACGTACGTACGTACGTACATACATACATTCATTAAAAGACATACTATAAAAGACTTGCCAAAGAAATGATTTAAATTCCCCCACTAGCACTGTTCTGAATTCCGTTTTACCTGAGGCAGACATGGCCTGAGCTTTGGCTAGCTCACTCTCTTTTTTCATTAGCTGCAGGTCTACCGTAAGAGCTTGCTTTTCTTGCTTCAGTGTATGAATGTTCTCAGACAGCTTGGCCTCATTCCTCTGCACACAGAAACATATCTTTGGTAACTGAGGGGGCTGAAACAGAACTCTAGTCGAACTTAAGAAAACAGTGTTTTAGTGATTGTGATACTTACCTGAAGTGTATTTATTTGGACTAACAAGTCTGTAATGTGTTGAGTGTGATCCATTAAGCAGACATTTCCCACAGACCTTGAGGTTTTATTCAGCTGCTCCCTGGTGAAGAGGGAAAAATGCCAAAGAAAATACAAACATTTAACAAACAATTTCTGCAAAAATACATTTCAAAAAGGTAATGATGTAGGGCTGCACCATTATGAGGAAAATATGCAATATGCGATAAAGATGTTGAATATCACCATAATGATATTACTTGCGATAAAACAGATATTAAACTGTACTCAGTCCTGCATTTCTGCTGATTTCAGTATTCTGCTAAAACTACAACTAATGCTTCATGAATTTAAAACAAATGAAAGGAAATCATTTCCAACATTCTTTTATTGAACAAATTGAGCATTGAATTGAATATAAAAGGAAACACTGAAAAAAAAGAACTTTTACATTTTAAAGTGCAGTTAAATAACTAACTAAATAACTAGTGTCTTTTGCGATGTGTCGCAGCCTATCGTGATGTGTTTAATGCGTCAGTTGATATTGCGATGACGATACAAAAACGATATATTGTGCAGCCCTATAATGATGTGAGGTTTCATAAGTAGGCAAACATTCATTTTAAACAGACATTCATATTTGGAAGACACGAACAAGAAATGGATTCACAAATTGGTCACAGCTTTCTTTTGTTTGCGCAGGTGAGAACGCAGCAATCGAACCCGGGGGCACACCAAACAAGCGTACCGAGACCTGCTTGATGAGCTGGTCTCAGTACGCTTTCAATCCAACTCTGGAGCGGTTCGTTTGTGGTGAGAACGTGATCCTACCTCGAACCGCCCCAACTATATATACTCCACAAGTCTGAGCTAATGTCTCCTATAGTCAGGTGTGCTTAGCAATCTGTGATGGGGCAGAGCAGCAAACTGTAGCACCTTGCAATGTTTCTCTCACAAAAATAGAAAGCAGTCAAGCTCGTCGTCCGTCACTCGCATCTCCGTGGTCAAACCAGCCGAAGTTGGAGACAGACACCGGCAGAGCAGAGCAAAGTCTCGGTGACCAGAGCACACGTAGTAACGTCGCTCGCGAAACAATGTCTGATTATTTAAATGAAATGAGCTGGTTTGACCATGGAGATGCAAGAAATATGCACTAGTCCAGAACACAGGACCTTCTTCCTGTATTTACTTTCTTGCTCCCGCCCAGACACATCTGACCAATAAGGGGAGTGAACGTTCTTGCGTGATTTGTAAGGACGTATTTTGGTAAGCTTGGATTTTTCTAGGTGTGAAATGAAACCAAACTAAGAGGAAATCACTACAAGTTTACAAACTCATCAACTGATTCGGACCAAAGCAAACGAACTATAGGTGTGAAAATACCCTAAAGGCTCTGACACACCAACCCGACGGCCGACCGTCGGCAGAAAAGGCAGTCGGACTGATCAGTCGGCTCCCCGAGGTCAAAAAAACACACCGAAGCGATGCCGACTTGAGCGTACGTTCTGTGAGTGGCGCGAGACATAACACGTCTCCATAACAGCAGGCGGCGCTAATCTGCATTGTCGCCAAAAAAATTAAAAACGGAAATGACGGAACACCTCTCTAGACCTAGTAAACACAGAGCACACTGTCGTCAGTCATTGTTTTCATCAGAGAGTGTTGATAGTAGTCAAGAAGGATCGTTGTTGTCATTACTCGCTTAACGGAAGAAAATACGATGGCTAGTAATAAGAAGATACTGGCGTCGTCGGCTCCGGTTTTCTCATGCACTGATTCGCTAGTCAAGGGCTAGCACTCCACCAATCAGATTGTTCATTGAGTCGGACTGCCCGCTGGCTGATTCAACAAGTCAAATCGGCCAAAATGAAGGCCGACGGCTCACGGAACACGCCGAACAGACTCGTGTCACCGACCTCGCCAGACTGTCCGACGGCCGATAATCGGGTTGGTGTGTCAGAGCCTTAAGACAAAGCTTTACTGAACCCACCTTGTGAAAGCCAGCTCACTCAGCAGCCTCTGGTTTTCATTGAACATGGCCTCCTCGTTGGCTTTACTCTTAACCTGCTGAGCCTTTATCTGTACATATAGCTTCTCATTCTCCTGTAAAACAGCCTTAGTTTTAGTGCAGTTCAATAGCACATATATCCAAAACACAAGAGAAAACAAAGCAAAAAAGGGGAGAGAAAAAGGTAATAAAAAAGAGAACTACACATCATGCAGTGGACAGTGATGACTTTTGTGATGGCAGCCCCCTCATTTATTTCACTAATCCATGCAGCCTCGTTTTTATTTCCTAATGTTATTTATAGGGTTGTCAAACGATTACATTTTCTTAATCGCGATTAATCGTTGAATCTCTATAGTTAATCGCGTGTTTTATCACATGATTAAAATTCTATTATTTTGCATTTCAGAACAGTTTTTAAGTACATATTAACAATGGAAAGCAATTCTTACCAGTGGATCTTGATTGGGAATCAAATGAATGCAAAGAAAGTGACTTTATGAACTTGATTTTAAGATTTGTATTTGTTTATTATATATTTAATCTAGTCACACATTCGAATCTAGAGTCAATATTAGGGTTGGGTATTGTTTGGTTTGGATACCGGTGCTAAAGCGGTACTTTTAAAACGGTACCGGTGCCTTAACGGTGCCTGAACCGATACTTAAGTACTTCTTACTTAAGAAAGTTACAAAAAAGAAGGGCACTAAACAGTTGGTGACATTAAAGAATGGCTTGTTTATTGCTAAGGCCATATCGTCAAAATTAAAATGTTTAATAATAATGTAATCACTATAACTATAACTTATTTCACTACGAAATAGCTGTTGAATGACAAAAACAACCACCAGATGGGAAAAGGGCATTTAACAACAACTTTGAATGCACAATAAGGCTGTAAATTACCAGTTTCATTGAACGCACAGTCTGTGTTTTTCCGACAACAGCAGCTGCAGATTGTTACATCCCGGTGTCGGAATCCTCTACAGTGAAATACAGTCACACTTTACACCGTTTAGCGTTAGCTGTCAGCATTTTAACCGTGTTTAATCCAGCTACTAGCTAGCGGTAGGCTAACGTTAGCTGCTGTCGAGTATAGTGTTAACTAGCGTCACGTGCAGCGGTGTTTGTGTTGCCTGTAACATCTGTTTCAGAGCATCAGAGTGAGGCACCGAAATCCGCGTTGCTATTCCTGCAGCAGCAGGATGTGTTACGAGGAAGTACGGCAAAATAGTAGGCACGACACAAAGCCGAGTGAAGTGAAATTAAATTAATAAATGGTGGCATGCGATTAATACGATTAAAAAGCGATTAGACAGCCTAGTTATTTAGTTATATGTTTGTGTTATTTGTTTCTGTATTTATTGTTTGTTTATTTCATATGGACATTTAAATATGTTCATATGTATGCAACAAACCAATGCAAATTCCTAATAAGTGCTACTTTACCTGGCAATAAATCTTTTCTGATTAAAATGTATTTAATTAAGACTGCTGAACCGACACAATGGCGGTGCAGCTGTAGAGGGCTGCAGGAAGAAAAAAAAAAAAGGTAGTCAAAAGGTTTTACCCCAATGGAATGTGACATTATCTGCCAACACACTGCTTTGGCCAGCAGACTGTGTGCATGTGCACAATCCAGGCGCACAAGGTCATTCTAGGCTGTGACCGAATTCCCTCCTTCGTTCACACATTGACTACTCCCTATACGTATAACAGACACTTGATACATGACTCTATAGTGAGCAGAAAATGTAGATTTTGGACTCTTATACAACCATAATTTTGTGTCGTCACTGACAGCTGTGGTGTCAGCCTTGCTGAAATGTTTGCATCTATCAAAATGTGGAGCAGTGCATTATGGGATTTAGTAGGGTACAAACCATTTGGAGTGATTTTTGGACACAGCCCTACTGTTTGGCTCACAATCTTTGCGACGGAGGAGAAAATAGCTGTCACTGTTATTATTTAAACTGGACTTCCTATTTCATCATCTCACGAAACATGTAGCATCACACTGACACCAATGCAGTGTTGTTTCAGTCTGGGCCCTTATTTATTGTTCATTATTATAGATGATTTAAGCGTTTCAGAGTAGGAAATGTCCTGCTTGCTAAGCCCCGCTACGCCCTGAACTGCTACAACTATTATTTCTAGTCATAGTTCCATTATCTTTTTTGTTTTTATAATTGCCTTTGTTCATCGTGCCAACTGCTATATTATCATGAATCATGTTTCTCTATATCTGTATATCTGTATCAGTGTCTTTGTGTCTTAACCAGCACCGGCAGACGCCCGCTCAACAAGAGCCTGTCCGAGGTTTTTCCGCACTAAATGCTTGCTCTTGGGGGAATTTTTGGGTCTTTGTAAATTATAGAGTGTGGTCTAGACTAGGGCTGCACAATTATGGCCAAAATGATAATCACGATTATTTTGATCAATATATTGATCACGATTAATTATCACGATTATTTGTTGATTTTAATCAAAACAAATTGTATTGTCCCATAGGCTAATTATAACTGCTTTCACATCCATATTGTGCTACATTCCAGCCAATACATCCATATTGTGCTACATTCCTCCTTTGTTGAAGGATAATATGAAGGAGTATGCCATTTCAGCCGTTGTGTGACGGATTTTAACATGCGCCGTTAACGTGAACAGAAAACTGTGTTTCCTGTATCTTTTCACGGCAAACGCGCATGTTTGGAAAGCGGTTGGAAGCATGTTTGGAACTGCCAATAGGGCATCTACCGGACGAAATAGCAACGCGGATTACGGTGCCACTTAAATGTCTGCGTTGCGCTCTGATGCTCCAAAACAGACGTTACAGGCAACAGAAACATCACTGCATGTCACGCTAGTAAACACTAATAACACGTTGCACAGCAGGTAACGTTAGCCTACCGTTAGCTACAGCAGTAACTGGATTAAACACGGCTAAAATGCTGACAGCTAAACGGTGTAGTTTGACTGTATTTCACTGTAGAGGATTCCAACAGCGGGACATACAACAGTCTGCCGCTAAAGCTATGAGCTAAAAGACTCAAACTAGCACTGGTCACTGCTGTTGTCTGAAAAACAACACAGACGGGACAAAATGTTGCGTTTACTGGTAAACTGGTAAACCTCGTGACGACTTATGATCTGCTGTGGAATTTTGCTCACGTTACTCTGTCCTCTGTGACTGTCTACCATAGACTGTATATAAACGCTGTCTACATCTAAACTAAGCAGCGCGGTGCAGGGAACAACTCTGACTGGCTCAAGGAGGCACGTGATCAGAGAGTGGTTTACGGAGCTTTAGAAAAAAAAAAAAACTTTGATACAGAGCGTTCTATGAACGGAATGAAGCATATTAAATATCGCTCGATCACGTGAATTTGATCGTGGGAAGCCAAAATCGTGATCGTGATTAAAATTTGATTGTGCAGCCCTAGTCTAGACCTACTCTATATGTAAAGTCTTGAGATACCTCGTTATGATTTGATACTATAAATAAAATTGAACTGAACCTGAATTAAAATGAGTCCTTGTCATATGTTCATGCTCATTTTCAGGTTCATAATTGTATTTTGAGGTTGTACCAGAATAGGTCTATGTGGTTTAATTTTCAGAAAACACCATATTTTTGTTGTACTGCACATTGCTGCAGCTCCTCTTTTCACCCTGTGTGTTTTAGCTACAGTGTGAGGCATTTCACTTCTATCCCATCTTTATTGGGAGTCGCACATGCGCAGTAGCTAGGTAAGGACTACTAGCTAGAAGCTAGCACTGCTAGCAGTTAGCCACCTTGTTCTCAATGGCAAAACACTGCTACAACACTATAGAACTACTTACACATCCCTTGTCTGCAGGTATTCCACGCAAAGTTGGAAGAGCGCCCTCGTTTAGAAGAAGTCTCCCGGCTAATCCTGCCTTGTACTGACCCAAGTTGGAGAAACAGCTAGCTGGATATGGTATTCGCTTAAGTGGTTAGCACACACCAAACGTTTCGGTCGATGACGTAGAAAGCCCTGCCAATTATGACCAGCTCACCCGGAGACTGAAGGCAGGACACATTCAGAAACCGTATCTCACTCAAAACAGCATGGATGGGTTTTTTTCTAAGTTTGTATGCGTGTGGAAGCACCAGACACACAAAATAACACCCCAAATCCCAGAAAAAACGATTTTTTCATAATATGGGCACTTTAAGCTTGGTTTTGATAAAAGAAGAATTCTTTTTTAGAATGACTTTTAACATTAGGAGATAAGATTTCAGGGAAACAAACCTGCTGGTAACCTTTTATGAGCGTCTCCTGCTCTTTTATTTCTTTATCAATTTGTCGGAGCTTTTCGTCTGCAGCAGAGTCCGTGGCCTCGGCCCATCTCTTCTTCTGACAGGCCTCTTCTGCTATTCGCAGCTGAGGAGAGAAAAAAACACAGCTTCTATGTTTCTGACAAGGACCGCCCATGTGTCATGCAGTATCCTTGCCTTCATACGTTTCCCTTTTCTTTGATATGTGGCTATCATTTGTCAAATTTAATTAATGTCTAAAACAGAAGAGTGGCATTTTAGTTTCCACTATTTTTATATTTGTTTTGGAACCACAGCATTTGTATACTGTATATCGCTGGTGTCTTTCACCTTTGTAAAGAAAATGAACGGCTTTTTATGTTTACAAGAACTGTAATGAAACATTACTACCTTTTATAAAAGGTTTAGTGCCTGCTTTGCTCAAATGTGGCTTACTACTGGTTGGTTAGTATGCCTGCTTACACTGGCCTGTGTGTGTTAGCCAATAGAGTGAGCTGTTCTTAGAATTTAGCATCACCTGCAAAAGTTTATTAAGTACTGGAGGAGGTGAAATGCTTCCCCCTATGTGTTGTTTGTTGAGACGTTTATGCCCCATACATTGTTTTGTTGCAGTATTCTCCGAAACGCCAGGGGGCGTACAAACAAAATAACCTGTGAATAAGCAAGAAGTAGTAGAGAAGAAGTAGAGAGCAGAGGTAAAGGAAAGCAGGCTGCCTGGCAACAGTAGTAAACACATCCATGGTAAACACGGACATACTGCCAAACATTGAATTTGTGTATTATAACTATTAAAGTGACTATCACTTATCTCCAGGTCTAAATTACCGTTTGCCTCTCAATGTAAAGAACACTCTTTCCGTGAGGCCATTTTTAAGCTTTGACAAAGTGATTTAGTGTTTTCCCACACCTTCAAGCAAGATGCCTTTTCTTTTCCCAGAGTGGTCTCTCTGACCACATATTTAAGGCCATTGGACTCCCTGTGGTCTGTACATGAAGTTGTTGAAACGGAAAGCGCAGCGCCCGCCGAGGTACAAAAGTTCGGAGGTTCACGACCCCGCTCCGTGACAACTTGTGGCGCCTTCGCGCTGGACATGAAAGATATGATGACGCCATTATGAAGCCCTCTCCGGTTTCAATCACGGTGGATGCTAGATCGGATCCGCTAGTAGTCAAAGGACGAGCATCATCGCCCGCCTTATTCTGCCTCTGATTGGCTTACCCTGGTATACTCACCCTTACCATAACCAAACCCTACTCCCCATGCCTAAACCTAACTACGTTGACCATTCTAGCAGATCTGATTAAGGATCTACCCTCAATCTCCCATGTGAATGTGAGTAGTAAATGTATTCAACAAAAATGGCTACAAAGCATAAAATACATGTGTGTTTGTGCACCTTGCTTTGCAGTAGGTAGTTCTGCTGTCTGAGTGAGTTGAGCTCCTCTGCGCCTTCCTTCATCACCTGCAGCTCCCTCTCTTTCTGAGCCAGCTGGACTCTCAGCTCCTCCACCACAGAGCGGTCCCCCTCCCTCTGCAAATCACACATCAACACTGACATCAGATGCCTTATTGTCCTGTGGAGAATCAATCCTAACAGAATAGAGTTTGTAAGAACAAATGGTCATAGAAGAAGAGCAGTATACACTGTTAACATGGACAGAGTTACACTTTCTCCCTCATATTTTATCCAGTAGCATTAACTAGCACTGCAACACTGACCATGATCCCTTACTGGAATCCCATCTGAAAACACTGACAACTGATCCTTTCTAAAATGCTCCTCCAAACAGCTACTTGTCCATTCCCTTAGAAACAATTCCTTGACACTCAGCCTGGAACAATTATTACATAATTGTCTAATTGTCAATTTGTTTACATAATCACGGTTTCTATATTTAACCGCAATTAATTGCTGACATTAGCTAAGGTCTTAATGCTATAGTGCGTTATCTTCACTCAAGCTTCTGCGCGGGAAAGTCACTGGACGCCACAATCTTCTGAACATATCCATACTGAGAAATACAGAGAGAGTTGTGTGGAGCTGATAGTCTTAATTAACTTTGTAGCAACTCATTTGGCAATGGCTTGAATGTAAGACGTTTATTAATATCAAAAAGTTACGCACTAAAGCTTTAAAAGGTGCAGTAGATAAGCCTTATAAAACATATTACAAGTCATATTTGCTAAAACTGACCCAATGTTCCAGTAGAACTACATGAAGCAGGTAATTTAAAAAAAAATCCGGCTCCTCTGGCACCACCTACAGCCTGGAGTGTGATTTGCACAAATCCACCACTCCCTGTTCAGATGCTCCATTCAGGGCCCTGGGGGGTGTCTAACTGTGTGTCAATCACTGCTCATGCTCACACATTCATTCTCCCTTGTGGGGGGAGGGGCTTAAGAGACCGTTTTGGGCTTTAGCAGAAAGGGGGGGGGGAGACTGAGAAGTTGTCGATGTTCAAAGTCCTGGATCTTCACAATCCTACCTACGGCACCTTTAAGGCGTATGACTGGTAACTGTTGATGTTGTTTGGATATGCCAAATTGTCATTATATAGTAATTAATTTTTATCACTATTATAATTGTTAGTTGTTGCCACTTGACCCTGTTCACGTTCAAAAATGACAAGTGGGGGGGATACAGTTCGAAAAAATGTTTTATGATAATAAATATCCTTTACCCAGCGCAACTGGGCGAGCTCATGAATAGTGATGAGCACAGGCAACACCACGTCAGACTGACCAGCTTTTGGAATTGGCCTGATTTCCCCCCCCCATTATGTGTGATGCCATGTTGCCAGGTGAGCCTAAAGGCCCAGACACACCGACCAGACGGCCGACCCTCGGCAGAAAAGGCAGTTGGACTGATCAGTCTCCCCGAGTTGCTCAAAACATTTCCTCGGGACACACTAAAGCACCGTGACATAATACGTCTCCATAACAGCAGGCGGCACTAATCTGTATTGTCGCCCAAAAATGAAAACCAGCAGCTGATTGGACAAACGCGTCACTTGGGTCTGGTTTCTCCAGAAATTCAAAGACAGACTGTCATGGCAGCATGTTCAGAATACGATCTCATATTGTACTAAAATACATAAAGTCTGCCCCGACTCCAGAGGACCGGACACTATCATTATCCACAGCGGATGTAAGGGAAAAAACTCTGATGAGAGTTATTATGAGTAAATCTGCTGGGCCTGATAAGTGTCAACCACTTGTAACTTGAAACACCAAAAAGTCAGCTGGATATTAAGTGTTTTCCTACATTGTTGTATGGAAGATGTTGTGTCGGTCTGGTTTCTTGAGGACTTCTGACTTCCTGTGTGTCTGTAGCATCCTGGTGACCGCTGGTGTCTATCTGCTGTTGGAGGACAGCCACTAAGGACTGAACAGATGCCACCAGCTCACTGCTTGCCTTCAGACCCATCTCTGCTACTCAAACAAACATACAAGGTGTTCAGTACCTTTATATCAAACGCACAGCTCCAAACATGATACAGTGATTCCACACCTCCAAACCATTGTCCTGCAAGGAATTAGAAATTGGGCAAACTTTTACATTATATTACTCTTTTATCCAAAGCAACTTACAATTGCTATATATTTCAGAGGTCGCACGCCTCTGGAGCAACTAGGGGTTAAGTGTCTTGCTCAGGGACACATTGGTTGATGTATCGCAGTGGAATTTGAACCCAGGTCTCCCACACCAAAGGCATGTGTCATATCCACTGCGTCATCACCACCCAAACTTAAAGGGTAACTACCATTTTTTTTCAACCAGTGTTAAGCAAGATCGCTGCAGTCAGCAGAGGCGAAACCTTCTACAATGTAAGTTAATGGGGCAATTGTGCAGCTTGTATTTACCTTTACAAAAGTGCTTGTTTTGCCACTGACAGGCTCAGATTAATATTCTAAGTGTCTGACAACATTATGGAAAGGATTTCTAAGGAGGTCGACCTTTCTGTTAAAGAGTAAGATCCTTTTTTTTAAAACATAAAAACATCCGCGAAATTGTGTTCGCTAAAGCCACCAGACTCCATGTAAATAAATGTTAGCATCGTAAAATAAACTTCATTCAAAGTCGACAGAAACAAAATAAAACTATGAGAAGCTGTATTGGGTCGTTTTCCACTTTTACAACCAATATATATATAAATATGTTGGCTCTATACACACTAAAATTATTATTATTTATTTTTTTTTTAAATGGAGTCTGGTGGGTTTAGTGCTAGCGACCTCAGAGCTGTTTCTGGTTAAACAGAAAGGTCTTAAAGAGATTTAAATGAATGACCACTCTCTGTAGAAATCCTTTCCATAATGTTGTCAGACACTTAGAATAATAATCTGAGCCTGTCAGTGGCAAAAAAAATAATTGACGATGCACATTTGCCCTATAGGGTTACATTGCAGGCCGGTTACAGCATTCACGCTTAATACTGGACCAATTTCAAAGATTGTTGTTCCTATCAGTCACTTCCACACAAAAACATAGGAATATAGGGTCCAGCTTGAGAAAAAAAAAAAAAAATTACCCTTTAAGTTTAAAAAAGATAAGTGATAACATGAAGAGGATAGAAAACTTTGTGTATATTCAAAAGAAAAGAAAAATAATGCATATACCTTTTGTAGCATCTGTATCATGGTGCAATTTACAGCAGTATCAGCAGAGAGACACACACCCTTATCTAAAAATGTTTAGATCAGCAGTTTAATTATTTGATATTTTGCATGCGAGTGCAACAAATAACCTGTGTTGTCGTCTTTTTCTTGGCTCTTCGTGAATTTGGCTGTTTCTCGTGGATGCTGCAGAGGACGGGAAACAGAAGACTGGGTTCTGGCTGTAGCAGCAGCTCTACTCAGAGCGGATGACCTGGAAGTCACTGCTGTTCTCCCCTCCACTCTCCTGCCTCGCACGGGAGCCACAGTGGGTTTCCTCACTGAAGATGTATAGGAGTGAGAAATAGTGGAGCCATGGGAGACCTGGGGATAATTGCTCACGGTTACACAATAGTAGTAGTAATAGTAAAACACTGAAAATTATGCTCTTAATGAATGAATGAATGAATGAAATCTTTATTTTGAGCGATACAAAAAAAATAAAAATAATATATATATATATATATATATATTAGGGGCCATAGACACAATGTCAGCGAGCACTGTACTATGTGTTCTTCAGGACAAGTAATAAGTTCAAGAATGGGAACATTTCCATTTTATATTTTAAGTAAATAATATGGCTTAATTTGATCCTATAGTGTGTTACTCTGCACTTGCTTTTTGATTATTACAAATAATAAAGCAAAAGTATCATCCTAATAGAAGATATACTGTCTCTCACATCACATAAATGATGTGGTTCCGTCCAGTGCTTAGCACCGCCCAAGACGAATGTGATTGGTTTAAAGAAAGGCCAATAAACCAGAGAACATTTTTTTACTATCCTGGAATGTTGTGTGGTCTAGCCAGACCCTCCTCCACAGTGCTGTGGAGGAAGGTCTGGCAATGCGAGACTAGGTGTTCTGCCTGATACAACTACAAAGCCAAGCACTGCTGAAATGGAGAAAAATGTGAAGTTTTCCCCACCTGTTGTTTTTTAGCTTTGCCAGCCTGAGAGGACGTGTAAGTAGAAGATTTGTTCTGGTCCTGCATTAGCCTCTCTACTTCCTGTCTGATGCTCCATGTTAGGTTGGGAGGGTCGGGGGAGCTGGACAATCTCATGGCTCCCTTTACTCCTTCAATAGGGTCAGCCTTTTCTGGTGGCTTCAGTTGTGACTCTGGAGAAGTCACATCTGGGAAAGTCCTTTCCAAGAAGTGGGATGGCTTTTCTTGGTCAAGTCCTACAGCACTGTAAGAAATACACCCACAGAAAATGAAAAGAGAAAACCACACTAAAACCTTTGGAATTAAAATAGCCCCCCCCCCACATCATCACATACCCTTCACCATACCTAGAGATTGGCATGGTTTTCTTTCAGTTAGCCTAATAGCTGGTTTGATTTGCACTGAGAGATGATTTTATGGAAAGTACCCCATGCCAATCTCTAGGTATGGTGAAGGGTATGTGATGATGTGGGGGGGCTGTTTTAATTCCAAAGGCCAAGGGAACTTTATCAGGATGCATAGTATCCTGGATCCATGAAATAACTGGTCTTTAAAAATAAAAATCTGCCTGCCTCTATGGGAATTTAACATAGGGGTGTACTTACTTATGCCCCCTGTATTTTAAGGAAGAACATTTATTTATTTATGATACATTTTTCATTCACAAAGAAAATTGGTGTCCTTAAAGATCGGATTTTTCCTCATTTTTTTAATTAAGGCATTAAGATCAATTTCCAAAAGATGATTTTTTTATTCCTCTTTTTAGTCAACTTTAATATGGGTGTCCTAATTTTTTCACATGACTGTACATGCGACAGTAAGACCAACAATCATAAAATAATAAGTAATAGTAAAATAATTAAACAACAAACTGTTGATGTTTTGTGATGCGTTTCTTCCTTTTAGATAATTCCAAGTAGGATTTTGCCGTTACCTGACAGGCTGGAGGGTGAAGCCCCTCATATGGTCCTTCTCTGGCCGGATGAGCCTCATCAACTCTTCTGCAGTGGGTAGCTCTAAAAACACAAACGGACTATATCTTTTTATCATTATGTCAATTGTTAGTTGTTGGCACTTGACCTTAAACATGCCAAAATTGAGAAGGGGGGGATACAGTTAAAAAAAGGTTTTATGATAATAAAGAGGCGTGGTTGACTTCATAAACTGTGTACTTGTGTTACTACATTATCTGGGTCACATAACAGTGATACAACTTATCCTGGAATTCACTCAAAACTTTAATTTGTTTAAAAAAGTAATACATAAAAAAAAATAATAATAATAATGTTTACAACATGCTGGTGTCTGACCTGACTCATTGGTAGAAGCAGGCTGAAGAGACCGGCTGGCATGTTGAGGAGGGGAGGATGGAGACACAGGTCTGTTTACCACCCCCCTCCCTTCCAGAGATGAATAATGGGAATTATGTTCATCTGAATCTTCCACAACATGGATCTGTCTGTAGGCCTCGTGAAGAGCCTCCATGTCTGTGCCTCCGCTCTGCACATACGACTGGCCTGCACAGAAAACATATATTAGCGTAATCTGTGGCAAAAACAATGTAAGATGAAACTTAAATGACCTCGAAGGGAAACAGCACCACTTGGATTGATCTAGAACACGTGTCAAACTCGAGGCCTGTGGGCCAAAACTGGCCCCTCGCAAATATTTATCCGGTCTGAATATAAATTGAGGTTCACAACTAGTTTTGGCCCACCTAGTTGTGAGCTAAACCAAAAAGAAAAGTGGGGAAATGTTTTTCAAACCGCAATTACGCAAAGCTCAAAACTGTGAAACGGTGACTTTGCATATTCAGGCCTGTGAAACAGGTTATTGCAAGTAGGGTAGCCTATAGGGGTGCACGATTCAGAAAATTATTGATTTTTAGGCTCAAGATTCGATTCAAAATCGATTCTCGATAAAAAAAACAATAAAAAAAAACGATTCACCGTATGTAAATGTAGTTACTTTTCCCATGTGATTGCAGTAGATATAGATTTTTGGAATTCTATGAATCGAGTTTTGAATCGGTAGAGCTTGAATCGCGATACGAATGTGAATCGATTTTTTTGCTTGACTTTTAAAAATGTAATCATTGTTTTGCTTGATTTGCTAAACTCTATAATGGCTACGGAACTTTTCTGCTGACTTTTTTAGGGCTTTATGTGGACCAACTTGTACGTGAGAAGACTATAGGAGACATGCAACAATACAGTCGAAAATGTTTTACTTTTTCGATAAAATAAAAGCATGTCAATAAACTATACATATAATAAACAAACATACTGTATACATGTGTGGCCCTTGATGCGATTCTCATTTTCCAGCGTGACCCTTAGTAAAACTGATTTCGCCACCCCTGATCTAGAATCTTCTGAGTGTGCTACATGGGCAAGATGGGATGGCCATAATTGATCAATTATTCAGATTTGGTGTTTTAGGACCCTCTGCTGTGGACTGGGTTTGGATTGTTAAGCCAATCTTAATAATGTATGGAGCAATATATTTAAAAACAAAAAAAAAAAAAACTGGATAGCTCAGTTGGTAGAGCGGGCGCTCATATATAGAGGTTTACTCCTCGACGCAGCGGGCCCGGGTTCGACTCCGACCTACGGCCCTTTGCTGCATGTCATTCCCCCTCTCTCTCCCCTTTCATGTCTTCAGCTGTCCTGTCAAAATAAAGGCCTAAAATACCCAAAGAAATTATCTTAAATACTGCTATGACAACCTCTTCTCCTACTTTGTATTCCTCAGTGTACTCTATGCTCTTGAGAGGTTGCTTGTCTTTCAAGAGTACTTGGAAGAACTTTCCTCACGGACACAACACTTTAAATAAAACTTGACCTCTGTACATTTGAAATATGTATTGTTTTGAATGAAGCGCAACCTTTCATGTAACAAAATGATCTTTTTTTTTACTTCAAGATTGCATTGTATTGCCTGGTACTTTGGCTGTTTTGTTTTATGCTACTGGATAACAGTCTTGTCTTACTTATATGACCCTGTGTGTGTGTGTGTGTGTGTGTGTGTGTTGTGTTACCTCTGTCCAGTGCTGTGTCCTTCCTTCTGTCTTCTCCACCTGTGTCATCCAGGGAGTCATGGAGAGAAACTGAGACAAAAGTTGAGTTAGTTAGTTACGTTTCTTTTATTTGCAGCTCTGATCAGCTCTCAAAGCATATGGTGTCTTTGCACATTCACCCACTTCCTAAATTGTTAACTATACAGGGAAAAAAAACAGGCTTGAGGTGTCCACAATGTATCGGCTTCCTATGTGTTGGAGCCATTTCACTGACAACCAGTGTGTGATGCTGTGGGTAGCAAAAAGTGTATTCATGCTACGTTTACACGTGGCCGGCTATTTTCATAAGCGGACATTTCAACCTCTCCGTTTTCAAAAACAACATTGTGCACAGCTGTCAGTTTTCAGAAAAGTGTTTGTTTACATGTACCCGTGTATATATGCTGTCAATGCCGTCAAGAGCAGGCCAAACCTGTAGGTGGCAGTGTAACGAGAGGCTCAAGCCCACGTTAGTCAATCAGAATCCCGAAAATAGCAACAACAGCAACGAATCACTTCCTCTCTCTTCTTTTTCTCACTTCCTCGGCTGCCTATACCTCCGTTTGCCTCAGTTTACATGCAAACGCGCAAACAAAGATTTCCAAAATCTCCACTCTGGCCAAAGTTTTTAGAAAGAATCGTTTTCAGAGGCAAATTCTCTGGTTACGTGTAAACGAAGGGCACAAATGAAGGGAAATGTCTCAGTTTTTCAAAATAACCATTTACGTGTAAACAGGGCATTAAATGCAGCCTAATTGCAACAGCTGTGTTGCGTACAGTGAGGTCACAGTTTTTTGGACAGTGGTTATGTGGTTACTGGTATCGTGGTAAGATAAAAGGAGAACTGTCATTTTGTTTGATGAGTTCTGTTGGTTTTTGAAAAAAACTAATTGACATATCCAACTTGAAATTTCAGATTTAGGACAGTTATTTAAGTGAAAATTGTTTGTTTTAAACTTAAAGCACAGCATTCACCAGACCCACGCGTAAATTAAAGACCAAAGAACAAATGGGCGTCAACACTATGATAACCTACCACTGCACAGAATATGGAGACGTGACTGCCCACATCTAGACCCTGATTTCAATTAGGAGGGTGTTTGGTCAAGCATAAAGGAGGCCTCTTGCAATGCTGATCACCAACAGATTCGTTCTAACTCTATCTAAGAATGTGCCTCGGAATGTTTCTTTTGTAATGGCTACACCTGCAGGGCACACACACGGCGTGGGCTTGTGGGAGTCACAGACAAAACAAGTCAGTGAGGATTTGTTTAGGGATTGTCTTGTCTTCAGTCTTCAGTTTTGGGCCCAGCACAGCGATGTTAAACTTCAACTTCTGAGTTTGTGTAATATGGGTTAGTTAAATAAATGAATAACAGAAAACCCAAAACAATTCGCTCACTAGCAGTCAGTAGGTCATTCTCTGTATATCTGTAGTTTAATTAAAGAAATATAGACACTATACGACCCAGTTCTGTGTACAAGGGCCACACACACCTTGCGTAAAAAATATGAATAGAAGACTGGCCTATTTTCACACTTGTAGAGCGAATCTCCGTGGCGCATAGCACCACTTACCTGTACGCACTGCTGTCACACTGATGTCACGGCCGGTGTAGCCAGTTTCATTTGTTATAGTGGCAACGTAGTGTTGCAGAATCCGCTCCAAGAACGATCCACATGTTATGCGTTCAATGTCGAGCATATGTTAACGCGTTCAAAGTATTTTGACCGTCTCAGGCTTCTGAGGCTGTCAAGAGACTGAAAGATTGTATTCCTCCAAACACCCACCCATGACCTCAGTGAAATTAAATATCTAATATAATTAATTATAATATAATTAAATATATAAATAGGTCTTTTTCTCTTACCTTTGGCAAGAATTGGAGAAATTTTAGACTTCTGAAAAGACAATAGCAGATAATAGCATGGATTACTGAAACTGAAGTTTGTGATATTTCAGTATAAACAAAGATAAATCTTACAGCATGAAGTCTCAGTAATGTCATCACAAAACCATCCAGTAGGGCTGTACCGACTATTTCGAAGCTTTAATTGTAACATTGACATTTAAATTCTAAACCAACATTTGAATGCTACACAGCAGGTTTATTTTTGCATGTCTATTCATTCTGTTTAAACCTGGTATTTCTGCACAGTTGCAGATTAACAGATGCATCCAGGTCGTAACTTATCAATGATTCCAAGTACAAGTACAAACCTCTTTCAGCGGCTCTTTTTCATTCTCCTCTTCCTCAAAATCCTCACTGTAATGTGGGGAACCTGTAAAGGCTGAGAGAGAAAAAGACCTGATTGAGACCCAGAAACAGAGAGTTAAAGAAAACAGAGAAACAGAGGTTTGCCAAATGTTCATTAGTCTACCTGGAGACTCTGCGACGGCCTCTGTGACTCTGGCCTCCCTTTGATCATCATCACTCTGCTCCACGGCTTCCTCTGCTTTCCTGGAGAGAGAACATTCATCCGTGTTACATTACAGACACAACCTTGATCTTCAGGAGTAGCAAAAAAAAAAAATTGTGTTTCATCTACACATCACACAACTATTTATGAGGGTTTCCAAAGACCACCACTAGCACAATTGTGCTTTAGTGCACATCATTTTATTTATTTTTTTAAAACATTGATTTACACGTCACACAACTATTTAGCAATAGTTAGTAACAGTTGAAAATAGGGGCAACGTTGCGCGACTTTGGCTACACTGAACGCGCAACGTATGTGGATATGTGGTACGTTAGCGGAGCGTGTGTGCTGCAGCATGTATCTTTTAACCGGCTACACCTGCTGCACACATACGGCGTAGGATTGTGTGAGTCACAGGCGAGACGGAGAGCTTTTGCTTTGGGATTGTTGTCGTTTCTTCTTATTTTTTTGGAGCTGGCCCAGCGCTGTGAAATGTCAACCTACTGTCAGCTGTTATCAGAGGACACAGGTAAGGGAAACAAGAAATAAAAACAGAAACTCTCAAAATGAAACTGCCAATACGCTCATTCACAGTCATTAAGTTGTTTCCTGTATATCGGTAGTTTAAATTAAAAGAAATATAGACACATTATAATCCATTTCTGTGTAAAAGGGACCCACACATCTCACGTAAAAAATATAAA
The DNA here is from genome assembly GCF_031162955.1 of Sander vitreus. Lineage (NCBI taxonomy): Eukaryota > Metazoa > Chordata > Actinopteri > Perciformes > Percidae > Sander > Sander vitreus. The sequence goes on along the minus strand of NC_135860.1, from coordinate 25,566,641 downwards.
TAGAAGACCTGTCCTATTTTTACACTCGCGGATCCAAACAGTTTGTTTAATGGTCTAATCATTTCAGCTGGACTTGTAGGCTGTTATATTTGTGGGTAGTTTCATTTACAATAAAAGATCAGATTTGATAAACTACACGTGTTTCTAATTTGTAAAGTAACTAAAGCTGTCAGATTAATGTAGTGGAGTAAAAAGTACAATATTTCTCTCTGAAATGTAGCGGAGTAGAAGTAGAAAGTGGCATGAAAAGAAAAATCTCAAGTACAACATTTGAACTTAAGTACAGTACTGGAGTAAATGTAGTTAGTTACATTCCACCACTTGTTAAAACTAGAAAAGCGCTATATAAATTCAGTCCATTTACATTTAAAAAACATTTTCCATTGTGTTTGTTTGTCTCTAAAAAGGAGCAAGCGAATGGTGGGACACCTTCATGATTGATTTGTTCAGACTACTTTTGCCTTAACTTTTTTGTGGGTGTAATACTACAGCATGTGTGTTTACCTGAGGTTAGTACCGATGGTAGAAGTAGTTGAGTCCAGCTCTCTGTTCAGCTTGGAGTAATCTATAGTTGACAAAGCCCCCGCCTCTAGCTGGGCAAAGAACCTGGCTTTCTCCTCTTCTTCCTCTATCGTGTCCAAGCCAATACTGGTCGCGTTCGCAGCCAGTACCCTCGCTGAGTCTGCACCAACACATAAATAAAGAGAGCACACACGGAAAGCACAACTGTGATACTTACAAACTGAAAAACAAGAAAAGGTGTGCGATGATAAAGGAGTTTTGTAGGGCGAAATTCTAAGGTGCAACGTCCCGTATTCGGGTTTACCGCTTGTTCCGACTGGATGTGGAACACCAGATAGGACTGAAATGCTAACGGCTGTTGTATTCTTAAAATTACTTGCTATTTGGAATACCTGATAACACTGAAAAGCTGCTTTACAATGGTGTAACACATCAGAACGTTTTTATAACTTCCCACAACATGCAATCAAAAATGTGTATACTCATGCTTAGGGCCGAACGATTTGGGGGAAAAAACCTAATTGCAATTTTTCTGCCAGATATTTCGATTACGATTCGATTTGCGATTAGTTTTTATTTTCTAAAGTATAGCTGAAGTCCAATATTAACTGTGTAACAGATAAAACATGTCATGGAGCATTATAACATGAGTCACCATCAAAACTGCTCTGTGGGTGCCCGGATAGCCCGGTTGGTAGAGCGGGCGCCAATATTTAGAGGTTTAGTCCTCGACGCGGCGGGCCAGGGTTCGACTCTGACCTGTGGCCCTTTGCTGTCATTCCCGCTCTCTCTCGAAAACAAAGAATATGAATTGCCAGACAACACGTGTTTCTCTTTTAATAAGCATGGAACACAAAAGCTAAAATTATAATAAAAAACAAAGAGATAAACAAGCAGCACCGAATACCACGTCAATGGCAGACTTTTGTGCGCGTGTCCTTGTCGGAGGTAACTAAATGTAGTTTATACTGCCTGACGCGACATTACTGGGGTTTATGCAACAATAACTTCCATCTTTTATTTATCTTTTTGCAGCTATCAAAAGTACACAAAGGGGACGTGGTGTTGATGTGCCGACAGTGTCGTTGTCATTACTTAGAATTCCTCATGTGAGCGACAGAAACTACGCACTATAGCTTTAAACCAATCACAATCGTCTTTGGCGGCGCTAAGTGCCGAGCGGAGCCACGGTGCCTCTACAAAATAGCCTCGGGAAGGAACTTGTTTTGGTGGAACATGTGTACCTTCAAATGTTGCTTTAGTCGCGCGCCTAGCGCCGCCCATGACGACTGTGAGTGGTTTAAAGAAATGGCAATAAACCAGAGCATGTTTTTCTCCCATCCCAGAATGCTGTGTGGACTAGCCAGACCCTCCACCGCAGCGCTGTGGAGGAAAGTCTGGCAATGTGAGACTAAATGTATTCCAAGAAATTACTAGCAACTGTATGCTTTTAATAAAAGTATTCTGTCCCCATAAGTCTTATCCTGTTCATTCTCTTTTGTCCTGGACTCACCCTGTAGCTCAATACTGTCTCTGCTGAGAACAGCCGCTTCCAGCCCGTCTTCCTTTAAACCAGCGTCTCCTAGATCTTCAGCCTCCTCTCGAATAGACTTCCTCAAAGACTTTCTGAAAGTCTTCCCAGATCCCAGCAGTCCTGGAGAAAAAAAATGGCAGAGAAAAGCACAAGGGAACCTTGTTTTAATGAATGCAGGTCACGCATTCAGTTGCACAATCTGAGATTATGAATAATAACTGTAAATAGATCATCTATTTATTAAGCTTACATTTTTCGTATTCACACTACTAGTACTACAGTCTTTACGTGAGGACAAAAACATGACAAAGATCCCCGTGCAGTGGATTCAACACCTGACACAATCCCAACTAAATATTCACATCATTACCTCAAAAAGGCACCATGTATTTCATAGAGGCTGTATTGGAATGTTCCATTTTACAGGTGTGCTCATGTTTGTGTCTATGCGAAGAATATTAAGAGTCCTGATCCTCAGAGGGATGTATACACTTTTTGTGTTTCTACGTATATAGAATAAGTAACTGGTCTATGAATGCAATGGTTTTTTTTAAACTGTGGTCCCGAATCCCCAGGGGTCCTTGAGGTTGTTCCGGGGGGCTCCCAAGCTAAAAAGGGAATCATTTATGTTCATTATAATTCCATCCATAAGTAACACAATGACAGAATGTCTGACTATTTACTCATGGGTTTCATACACTTTCTGTAATTAAACATCTAAAGTCTAATTTGTGTCTGTGTAGGGTACCTTGACGTGAAGAAGTTCGGGAATCACCGTTTCATTAAATACCAGCTGCAGTTGGGTACCTGAGTTTTCCGTTGTCTGGTAATTACTGGTCATTGACCAGCTACAAAATATTTGACCGGAACTTTTCACATTTGACCGGTTAAATGAATTCTTAAAGGACACATGACCGGCACCAATTCTTTTCTAGCGGAAACACTGGTGGGTACTACTTGTGATTATTGGTTGACAGAACCTGGATGAGTCGGTTTGATTCAAGCCTTGATTCCTGACAAAGGTCTATATAACCCAACACAGTGTGTGAGTAATTAGGACATTTCTCAGGGTTAGGGCCAGAATGAATCTCTTTCCTCTCCTTTCTGTATTCACTTCTTCACATCTGTCAGTAAAGGCATAACTTACTTGACTTCTGTCTCCACCTTTCTGGCTTGAGACTCTTCATTCATAAAAAGCCTAAATGTCACAATTTCCATATGTGTCTATATTTATGTTAGGATGAATAAGAAATTAAACTCTTACAGGACACATAGTGAACTGCTATTCTTGGCCCAATACTGCCACCCACTGTCTGTTTGCTATACATGCAGTCCTCCACTGTGTTTTTGAATAAGTGAACTTGTATACCGGTTCTACAGATTTAAAATGAAAGCTTTGCTTTTTGCTACCTGTTGAAGGTTTAGGTTACATAGCTGCCATCCCATTAACGACCAAATTCCGAAGGAAAATCGGACAAATTTAGTTTAAAAAAGGAAATTAAATGGAATCTGAATGTTTTCATGCAAGCCTGATTAAAGAAAACTCTCCATCAGGCAGTGGATAAAAATGACAGACCCAAGTATCTCCTATGTAATCGATATATCTAATACATCTGTAAGCAAACATACAAGACTATTAGCAGGGTTTCTGCAGGTTTTACCAAGTCTAATTTGAGACTTTTTAAGACCTTTATGAATGAAATTGTAGAGTACAAATTGTTGAGTCTCAAACGTACTTGCAAAGTAAATAAATGTATTCAAAATGAATAAAAGCGACACAGATTAATAATAAACTGTACATATACAGCAAATTATATTTGGACGAGCGAAAGAAAGAATTACAACACCACACAATTTCACACCAAGGAAAAAAAACATTTCAATGAGCATTAGAGGCAGCGTTACATGGACGTAGGAAAATTAAGACCGCTTTCAAATTATTTAAGACCTAGAACACAATACTACTACTACTTTAAGGCCTACAATTTAAAATTTTAGACTTTTTTTAGACTTTTTAACCCTCTGACGTCTACGGGCATTTTTACATCTATTTTTTAATTCACCTTTTGAGGATGTGTTTCATATTAAAATGTTCAGAACAAACTCAGCTTTCTGTAAAGTGACGCCCAAAATTGTTAATTAATAATTTGGCCCTAAAGCTGAAAAGTTGATCTTCGCTTTTTGAAATTTTTCAAATCTCTTGTGAAAACAAACCTACACTCCATTGTTTTGGTGCTTGAAATGAATTTACAAAAAAGTCTTGGGTTCACAAAAGTAGCGTAATATATAGTATACTATATAAAATAGTAAATAAATGTCTAAAATGAAATTTCTGAATACAAGCGTTGTCAAACATCGCTTGGACCCGCCGGTGCTTCTTCTGTCCTCAGAGGGTTATTATAGTAATTTGCAGCCAGGGTCAGTCTAGCAACTCTCCGTTGGCTTGCGACCTGGAAAAACCAAACTCTAGTCAGGCCAATCACATCGTGTATAGAGTCGGTGGGCGGGCTTAACATAATGACGGCGGGCTTAACATAATGACGGCAGAGTTGCGACGATTCCGCGTGAATTCCCTGCTACTTGAAAACAAAGAAGATGGCTGCTGCTGCTGGCGAACAGCGGTCTTTGGAATCGTCTTTAGCCATGACTCTGGAAGACTTGGAGTTCAGCTTTTCTTTGAGAAAAGAACAAAGAATGGCACTGAAGTCATTCTTAAAAAAGGAAGATGTGTTCTGAGTTTTGCCGACCGGATACGGTAAAAGTTCTAACTCTATCAACTAGTATTGCTCTGGTTGGTTGTAGCACCATCCTATTGCTTGCAGAAGGAATTTGAAAGACAACCGTTTATCCCGCCCCTTGGATTGAGCCCTTCCAATGGTGAGTTACCAGACCTAACATCTTGATGTGGGTCTGGCTTGTCAGGCTACTAAAGACCCTGCGGAAACCCTGAATTAGTCTTCTGGTCTATGTGGCAGGCAGAAAAAAAACTAGAACTTACAACAACAACACAACAATAACACAACATACAAAATAAAGACAACAAACAAACGAGAGGGAACGAGTGCTGCTAGTGATGTCTATCACTCTACTGCTGAGGGACTAATGCCATACTACCAACAGGGTTTGAGGGCTTGGAGTTGAAGTTACCATCTTCACTGTCCCCCTGGGAATGACTCTCAGTGCTGGAAGGTAGAGGATCATCAGAGTAGGTCTCATCAGGGCTCCGCTCTCCGGACACACACTGGAGGCTTTCCTGAGCGGGACTGCTCAGACTGTCATCAGACGGAGTTCTGTGTCTTTCCGCGGTTTGGGAAACCTCCGAAACGGCGTCTTTGTAAGTCGTGTCCAACTGAACCGGTTTATCAGGAGCTTTGCAGCGTGGTTTGGGGACTGGCTTATAAAGGGGCTCCGCACTGACAACTTCAGACGGCGAGAAGAAAAATTGGGTAAATAATAATTGGTGCACTGCTGAATTACATTTGGAAATAGCTATTTGAATGTGACATCTAAACTACAAAAGGCTTTGGTTTTCATTCATCTTCACACACTGGCCATCATTCATAACAATTGTCCATTACAGATGTTTTCCGATACTGGTAAAAGCCTCCGATACCGCCTAAAATGCTGGTACCGGAAAGTACTGGAGTTTTTGCACAGATACCATGTAATTTAGCCCTGAAGAAAATCTACTTCAAAAGCAGTTCATTTATGTTCTTTTTCCGTTATGAATGACTGTCAAACTGGATAATAAAAGAAAGTTCTTTGACGTTCACTGTTTGTGTTTGTTCATGTTATACAAAGAGGTTAACCTGAGCCAGGCCGTACAAGAAAGATAGAAATCATATCACATCCATACAGGGATAGTAGTATAGAGCTGTTAAAACATAATAAAATACTGTATATGACACATTGGTATTGGATCGGTACTCAGTATCGGCCGACACGCAACTCAGGTATTGGAATCGGTATCGGGAAGCAAAACATGGTAACGGAACAGCTCTATTTACAATTTTCTTCAATCAATTTTGCTTCCCTTGGAGTGTTGTCGACCTTTGAAAAGAGTCATTATTTAGCAGTGTCACAAAGAGTCTAGCCAAAAGAAACAATCAGTCTCAGTGTCAGTTTCACTTAAACAGCAAGAGGTTACTGTTCCCAGCTCACTTGTTGCCCGTGTAAAAACTATTTGATGCAGCTATCATAGACACTGAATAACAGGAACCGGTTACACATCATGAGTTAAAAATGCTGATGCTTCTTTTTATTTAGAAGGTAAAAATTAGAAGTATGGGAAAATACATATGTATTTTAACGGGGTCAATTTTTTTATCGCGAGATTAACGTTCTTTTTGCCATAGCAAACGTTGTAGTTTTTTTCACATGCTGTTGCAACAACTAGTAACGTTAGAAAAACTACAACACCACACCGGATCTAGCTAGACTGGAAACAAAACAACAGGCACGCCGCACACACTTGTTTGGGCTTGCGAGCCGGCCAAAGAGTAGTAGGCTAACGTTACGTTTTGAGTGGATGGTGAGCACGAGACGCCGAAATGGATGCCAGTAAGATTCTGAACGGAAAGTTTACTTTTAAAAAGTTGCCAAATGGTTCCATTGACAAGACCAAAGTGATCTGAGTGTTTTGTCGTTGTGAACTGAGCTATCATCGCAGCACGTCCAGTCTGAAATACCACTTGATGGCCGAGCACACAGCTGATGCCAATTCTCCGCCCCCCTCGTCAAAGCCAGGCGACGAAAGCACAAAGCAAGCCGATCCACTTTTCCATGTTGATAAGAGCATTAAAATGAGAAAAAATAATTGGACAAAAAGAAATCTAGGGACATTTAGAATACATAAAAATGTGTGATTAATTGCGAAGAACTAGGACATTAATGATTAATGCGATTAAATATTTTAATTGTTTGACAGCACTAATATATATATATATGTACACACACACACACACACACATACACACACACACACACAGTCATGTGAAAAAATTAGGATACCCATGTTAAAGTTGACTAAAAAGAGGAATAAAAAAAAAAACATCTTCAGGAAATTGATCTTAATGCCTTAATTAAAAAAATGAGGAAAAATCCATCCTTTAAAGACACCAATTTTCTTTGTGAATGAATAATGTATCATAAATAAATAAATGTTCTTTGTTAAAATACAGGGGGCATAAGTAAGTACACCCCTATGTTAAATTCCCATAGAGGCAGGCAGATTTTTATTTTTAAAGGCCAGTTATTTCATGGATCCAGGATACTATGCATCCTGATAAAGAGTTAAAAAAAAAAAAAAAAAAATATGTCTGCCTCTATGAGAATTTAACAGGGGTGTACTTACTTATGCCCCCTGTATTTTAACAAAGAACATTTATTTATTTATGATACATTATTCATTCACAAAGAAAATTGGTGTCCTTAAAGGTTGGATTTTTCCTCTTTTTTTTTTATTAAGGCATTAAGATCAATTACAAAAGAGGATTTTTTTTATTCCTCTTTTTAGTCAACTTTAGCATGAGTGTCCTAATTTGTTCACATGCCTCTGTGTGTGTGTATGTATGTGTGTGTATGTATGTATGTATGTATGTATGTATATATATATATATATATATAAAAAAATATACATACACACACACACACACATGCACGCACGCTTCTGGGACGCAGCACATACGCGCCCAGTGGAAAATAGGGGTTACAGAAACAACCTGGCTACAGGGGATCCATGACGTTTTCACAACTAGCTTAATGTGGACATAGTCTAAAAGAACGCTAAGATCTACGTAGTGGGAACTTTTCTGAACTTGCTCTCACCATTGTTGTTCTCAGGCTGAGACTTTTTAGATTTGATAAATCTGCTTTTGGTCGTCCCTATTAGGGAAAGAGGAAAAAAACAGGAAGGGACAGCCTTACAGGAAAAGGACTGAAGGACAAATACAAAGCTGTGAAATGTACACCCAGTTTCCTGCAGAATTGCACATTTCTGCAGTGAGTTGCATCGAGAGAGATTTGTTGACTGGATGTAAATACATATTGACTATATACAATAACTCACGAAGGGCAACACTTCCCTAAGACTTATTTCGAATCTAAATGCGGTTGCGTTTTTTTTAGTTACTGTCGGCTCGAACCAGTCTGGGCATTCTCCTCTGAGCTCGGCCATCAGCAAGGCCTTTTAGCCCAGAGAACTGCCGCTCAATAAATGTTTTCTCTTTCGACCCATTCTCTGTAAACCCTAGAGATGGTTGTGCGTAGGGCTGTACAATATAGTTTTTTTTATCGTTAACGCAGTATTAACCGGCGCAATAAACATATGGCGAAAGGGTGCGACATATCGTGAAAGAAAACTGCACTTTAAAATGTCATTCTTTTTTTAGTGCTGCCTTTTATATTCAATTCGTTTAATAAAAGAATGTTGGAAAATACTTATTTTCATTTGTTTTAGATTCAACAGGCAATTTGTTGCATTTCAGCAGAATACTGAAAGCAGCAGAAATGCAGAACTGAGTACACTTTAATATGTGTTTATTTATCACATGTAATATCCTCATCACGATATTCAGCGACGTTATCGCATATTTTCCATGCAGCCCTAGTTGCGTGTGAACATCCCAGTAGATCAGCAGTTTCTCAAATACTCAAACCGACCTGTCTGGCACCAACAACTATGCCACGCTCAAAGTCAACCAACCCTCTGAGGGCATTTTTACATATCTTCTTAAATTGACCTTTTTAAGCTATTTGCATATAGCTGATCCCTACGTGTTTCATATCAAAATGTTCCGAACAAACTCAGCTTTTTGTTTAGTGATGCCCAAAATTGTTCCAGGGCAATGTATAAAGATATCATTTGGCCCTAAAGTGGAAATATTTCTCAAATCTCTTGTGAAAACATACCTACACTCAATTGTTACAATATATATTTAAAATAATGCAATGTCTTAAATAAAATGTTGTAATAACGTCTTTTGAGTAGGATTGTTGTCAAACGTTGCTTGGACTTGCCGGTAGAACTGGGCAATATATCGATATTATATCGATATCGTGATATGAGACTAGATATCGTCTTAGATTTTGGATATCGTAATATCGTAATATGGCATAAGTGTTGTCTTTTCCTGGTTTTAACGGCTGCGTTACAGTAAAGTGATGTCATTTTCTGAACTTACCAGACTGTTCTAGCTCTTCTATTATTTGCCTTTACCCACTTAGTCATTATATCCACATTACTGATGAAAAAAAATCTCATTGTGTAAATATTTTGTGAAAGCACCAATAGTCAACACTACAATATCGTTGCGGTATCGATATCGAGGTATTTGGTCAAAAATATCGGGATATTTGATTTTCTCCATATCGCCCAGCCCTACTTGCTGGTGCAGCTTCTCTCCTCAGAAGGTTAAATCCCCCTTTCTTCCCCATTCTGATGCTTGGTTTGAACTTCAGCAGATCGCCTCGGCCGTGTCTCTTAAAGTATTCCCCAGTGAGCCAGTGACCTCTGCCAGCAGTTGTAAAATCCTACAGCATATACCCAAAATCCTCTCTTAATTCCTCCCTGGACTGGAGAGCCTAAACAAACACAACTGCAGCAGCTCATTCTGCTCCAAAGCTCCAGGCTAACAAAGGCTAACACGTCCAGTACGATAGGTGTTCATATCATGGAGAATCCTCTCCTCATTATTACCTCCGCCTGTCCCTCCACCGCTGTCTTCGCCGTCTTGCCACCGAGACGCTGTCGGTTTCTGGGCTGATTTCTGACTGCGTTTAGAGCCAGGGTGGTTATCAGAGTCGTCTGAAATAGACTGACAGGAAAATAAGGATTAAGCCAGAGAGACTCCTTCAGGATAAGACTGTATATTAAAACATCGGAAATTGTATGTAACGTGATTTCTTTTTGCGACGATTTTTTTAAATAAAAGAAAAACGTTTAACCAATGATTCACCCAAATTGTTTCTATATACAGTATATGGTACCGCTGACGGCGACTACATCACGAAAGCAGAAAATGCAGAAAATCCATGTTATGTTCTTCTTTACTTTTACTTTTCTTCTAAATGAAATAAATGTCTGACTGACTGACTGACATGTGCTGTGCATTCTTCTTTAAAAAGAATTGTTTTTAGAAATGTCTCATGATGTATTGTCTCTAGAAGTGTATTATTCAACGTTTTGTTTTTTGTTAAAAAAAGGAGAAGAAAATCGCAATACTATCGAATCGCAAATACAAATTGAATCCACACCAATGTATCGTGAAATAATGGAATCGGAACAAAAGCATATCTTACAGATGAATCCTGCAACGTTGGCCTATTCCATGTCTGCAAAGAGCTTATGAAGCATGTTTACAGATAAATCACTCTTTCCATACTGTGCGATTCATGCAACCCAAATAACATGATAATCTATGAACGGTACCAGAACGTAACGTTACATTACCTCCTTCAAGAACTGCTCAAACTGTTCATCCAGCTCCTCCTTGGTCAGTCTGTGAGACATAGCGATACCATCCACTCCATCAGCCAATGGAGACCCAGACAACTGACACAAAGACAAACATTTTGGGGAAAGAAATTACACATCATAGGTCTAGCATATCTTAAAACATTAAATGCCTAAATGCAATAGGTGACATTTAAGGGTGGGGGTGGGGGGGAAATCATATTATCGTGATTATTTTTTATTTTACCAATGATTCACCTGACTATTTTCAGTTTATACAGTGCCGCATCATATCCGTTTCCAGCAAAACAGACCAAAAGCAGAAAATGCAGAAAATCCATGTTATGTTCTTCTTTACAAATGAAATAATGTAATGTGCATTCTTTTTAGAAAACAATTAGTTGTTTTTAGAAATGTCTCATGATATATTGTCTCTAGAAATGTATTATTCAACTTTTATTTTCGTGAAAGAAGGAATAGACCCTTTGCAAACACGTGACCACGACCACGCCATGACGGACGGCGGAAGCACAGGCTAAACAGTAGTAGACGAGTTTCATAGTTTCAATCAGTTTTGCAGTCCAAAGCTAGCTGCAGCTAGCTCGTCAGCTAGCCGGGGTAGGAGCTCCTCTTTAACTCGTTTTTTTTGGCCTTTTTGAAGCTAGTTTCCGTGATGAACTGAACTGAACTGAAAGAATCAACGTTGATAACGTGTTGGTTATGACAAATAAAAATGAATTACACTAAAAAATGTAATAAAAAAAAAAAAAAATCAATATAGCTTTTTTTAAGCAACACAAAAATGACGTTTGTTAGTACTAAAACGCTGACAATGTCGATGACGTCACTGGCATGGTAGGACCTGCGACGGTATATAGGCTACAGTGCAGCATATTAAATACACGTGAAAATGAATCATTTTAATGGCATGGGTTACGCATTTGAGCTTGTGAGGGACAGGCCTGTAGTGTCTGACTACCACCACATGGAGGACGATCCGTTTCAGTCAGTTATTGTATCCAAGCACATTATGTATTTTAGGAAATAGAGACTGCTTATATATCGTGTGCATTAAGAGAAAATAGAAAAGGTCCTGTGCGTTTTAGAAAATCGAGGCAAATAAATGGAAAATGTGATTGGACAAATTCATCCAATGGGATCGCTTGTTAAGTTAGCTGCACGCAAAATGTTAGAACCAAAACAAATAAAGTTTAAAAAAAAGTTTGCTGCACGTAGGAGAGTTACCCCAGGTTGACGGCTGCACGGAGGATTCACGAGTCTTGCCGTTTACTTTAGGCTAGTGCAGAGTTGGCAGATTTTTTCCTTGTGGTCGTTGATGGATATTGCACAAATGGTTACTGCACAGATACCAGCAGCTTTTTCTGCGAGTTGAACTCCCTCTGCATCAACAATGTGCCCTGAGACATCAGCTAGCTTCAGGGTGAGTAGAAAGGGACATTGGATTCTGTTTACAGACCCGCTGTGGTTTAGTTAGCAGCTAATAACGCATTATTATTGATCTGTGATATCATCGGAGTCATGGTTTATTTATACAGTCTATGGTCGGAGCGCTAGCTTGTGGAGTTTGACATAAGTGTTTCCAACGTGTTTAGCTGCTAGCCCTTTCCCCAGGTTGGATCGTTTGGTATCTAGCTTGGTTTTGTGACTCAATTTCAATGATGCCCAGTGTGTCTGTTTTGTTGAACGCTGTAAAGCCTACACCTTAGGCTTTATTATTTGTGCGTGTAAGTGAATATGTACGTGTTTTGTGTATGTCACACAACAACGTTACATCCAGCCCTTTGCCTAGTTGATTGCTAGCATGCTGGATAACAGCTAAACCTCTCTGTCCTCTGTCTGATGTGAGCGTTTCAGCGCCCTGTCTCTGCGGCAGATAGCATCAGTGGTGTTGGTACTTGCCGTTGGTCTATCGGTCTGCCCTGTACTGTAGCCTGAAAAATCGATAACTGACGGAATGGCCTCAGGTTTCAGTCTGTTGGACTTAACCCTCACCAGTGACCCTGTTGTATCAAAAGTACAGCTCTCTAAATAGTCGGTCGCTAAAAAATGGTCGTTACAGACTCGAAATCCAGGGGCTGTTGGAGGGCTGGCCAGTTTTCAGGCAGCTAGCCATGAGTTGAGGACTGGTTTCCTTGTCAAAGGCAGCCTGTGGAAATGTATCGTAACCCCAGCTGCCTTAGCCCTATACAAGTCATTACTGCAGCCAGGAGCAATGCAGTATGAACCCCCCCCTAGACCTGTTGGTTTCCGTTTCCTCAGCCATGCCCGTTAGCCTCCGACTGTCTCAGACTGTTTACATTCTATGGCTGCTTATCATGCCAGTGACGTAGCCGATTATGGAATTCCAACATGGCGGCGCCCGTGTAACAACAACAACACTTTCAATGTACCATTTTATCCCTTTTAACAAATTCAGCTATTTTAATCATTGTACCAATGAGAAGAAATAAAATACATCTGTTATATCACCTTTACTGAAATTCCAGTTCAGTTCATCTTTAAAGGATCAAGGGAACAGCTTTCTTTTTTGGATATGTAGCTGGCTAGGTCAGCGAATAACCAATGTTAGTTACGTGGGTCATCGTCGGGTTGGACCTGTTAGCAGGAACAGCTGGTTAGCACAGCAGCTAGCTAGCTGGTTGAGGATAGTTTTATTTATATCTAAACATAATAATGTTTAGCTGTAGAGCCCAATACCACAGGCAAAGCAATCCACCCGTTCAAGCAGGCATGTTTTGAATGGGCACTGCACTACTAGTGTAAGGACACCAAAATGAATCCCCAAAATATTGCCAACACAATACCAGTATGGTGGGCCTCTGTGAAAAGATGTAGACTTGATTTAGTTCATATCTGCCAGTTCTAAGCCAGTCAACAGAAAACAAACAACCCTTAGGTTTTGTGTTGTGGAAAACAGATCAATCAGAATGAATTTCATGTGATACTGTCCCTGTTCATTGCAATTGATTCAGATGTGTATTTAAGGAATAAAGATATTTACAAATCTTTTAAAAGAACGTTCTAAAAAAACAGACGTTTACCAGTGACGTAATTGGCTTTAATTGGATAAGAGACACGTCTTGTGAACGGAATTTTTGAGTTGTAAAGAGCAGGCTAAGCACTGTTATGAAATCTTTCAGGTTATCATGTCCTTATTTAACAACCAGGCAATACACCAAGGAGCTCTTTGATTACAGGTCTATGTTTTTTCCGGTAATCCCATGCCACTGTGTTCTGGAATCAAAATGCTCTGCCGCTAACGATTACTGTAACGTAAAACCATAAAAAGAGGACATTGTACGGAAATACAACGATGCTTGCTAAAACAGATTATGCCGAATCTTTTATATTAACCTAACGATCAATAGCGAAAGACAATGCGCAGATCTACATATAGGGATTGGAATTTTCAAATACATTTAAGAGAGACAAACGTTATAAGCTAGCCATCATCGAGATAGAATGAAAACAGTATAGTTTCCGGTCAGAACTGTCAAAATAAAATCGTAACCAAGATCGTCCAATAGTTGAATCGACATAAACTCAATGCGTTTACGCAATCAGTGCGTTGACCCCCCACACGCCACACATTAAGGTGACCATGTCACATGGGGTAACTCAGTAAAAAAGATAGTGTCATATTTGGTGTTTGTTTTTTACCGGCTATGGTAGAAACATGAGCGCCCCATTTTTACTTTGAAGAACGTATTGCCTTACTTCCGGAGTTTTCTCTGGAAATTTGACACAGCTAACAGTAGCTAAGTATGTAGTTTATCTCCTTAGCTAGTAACGTTAGTTGGCTGGAAAAGTAAGCTAACTTTTCCCACTGCATGCGGAACACACACTACGCTTTTATTAGAGTACATCTATCATTCTTGCATCGACAGTACTCACATGAAAGACTCGACTTTGGTAGCTCTCTCAGCTGAACACTTGTTGAAACATCCCTCCTCCCCTTTAGTTTGCTGATTTGAGTGTCTGGTGGCAGTTCCCGCAACACTACCCGCGTGCCAAATCCAACCTGATTGGCTAGAAAGAAATGCGTCACAAGAAATGATAACCAATGGACTGACGGGTACATTGAGAGAGGTTAGTGCATGGAACGCTTAATGGCCAAAAGTATGTGGACACTGTACATCCATGCACTGTGTATGTACAACTCTGCTAGCCAATGTGACACCATGGAACTTAAGAGACACACTAAAACACTGGTATGCGACACACACAAACATTTTTTTTTCTTTTTTTCACCCTGATGCTATTCTGATGTTGGACTACATGTTATAACTGACCACCACAACCCAAACTAAAAACATTTAGATAGTTCTCGATATTCCAGAAAAAAGGAACACACATAACAAATATTGTTGGGTTCGACTCTGACCTGCGGCCCTTTGCTGCATGTCATTCCCCCCTCTCTCTTCCCTTGTATGTCTTCAGCTGTCCTAAAAATGCCCCCCAAAAAAATATAAATAAATAAATAAATAAAAAAATAAAAAATATATATATATATATATATATATATTAGGACTGTCAAACGATACATTTTTTTCTTAATCTTTCTTTTCTTAAAAAAAAAGAAGAAAATTAAAAAAATTATATATATATATATTTTAAATGTTTAGATACATTAATAAGAAGGCCACAACATAATCTCTCCAGGAGTGCTGCCACCAGCCACAGTCAGGCGTGGCGAGCTGGACCCAAACCCCACAATAATCATAACTGGCCAGTGCAGTCCATTTTATTGATTATGTGTGATTATGTGCTGCCATTAAGAATAATAAAATGGTTTCAAAACAGAATCCTGACTCAACTTTGACATCTGTTGAAGTATGTGATAATCCATCAACAAACATTCCTCTGATTCCTCTATTAGTTAAAATAATTCAAAAGTTCTGCTTTCTTTTACTTACAAATTATGTTAAAATATATGTAAATGAACATCACATGACCATCGACCATTAATTCCAAAAAGTAGTGTAAAACTAAAGTGGTAATAAATTGGAATGAAGTTGGCTAAAAGGTGTAATACAGAATTTGATGATAATACTTTTTGCTTTATAAAAAGGGTTTTAAAATGTTGACCCAGGAGGACAACAAGTGCATGGTCGAAGGGAGGACAAAACAAGGGTTAATACATACTTATTAAGTAGCTCAGTGGCACTGACTGCAGTTAATTCTAACAGGAGCATTTGAAGTAACTTGTAATATATTTATTCCACTTGGTGGCAGTATTGAGTTGAGGATCAGTCTATCGCTTCCCTGTGTCTGTGTGTCTGTAGAGAATTTTTAATAAGGGGAGAACTTCCACTCTGCAAACTTCTGGCTTCTGAACTGGTTGCAGTTCCACTCTGGTTCCATATGAGGGCGCTCACGGGCGATTGCGGAATGAATGGAGGTCTATGGAGCTTTACCCCTCAAAATCCACTTTTCTCAGGATATCATTTTTTGTCTAGTAATTTGGATGTTGCATTCGAAAGGGGAGGCTAAGAAAATACACACTGCTGGGTGTTACGTCATACACATATACGGCCAGAGATACTGCTTCACGGCGAGCTCTGAGTCGCTTCCTTTGTTCTCTCGAGGCATCGACAACACAGCTGACAGGTTAGGCTCTCCGTGTTAATACACGTGCTAGAAAGAGGTTTGCTGATGTTTTAAAGACCACGCCGAAATATTCACTCTGACATTCTGGTTCTGCTTTGGATGCCGTCAAGCGGGATCTCCGATCGTAATCAGTCCTTCACTGACCAATCAGCATTCATTAGCAGAATGCTAGCGTGTTATGGGCAACAACGACTCAACCTGTAAGAAATGAAAAGGACACAAGTGCTCGTTCATTCAACTTTCGACCTATAATCCATGTTGAACTTGCAAAAACTACAATCAAATCTGAGATTTTTCAACGACAATCAGGCGTAAGAGATTGAGAGATAGACTCCAATTCATTTTGCACTCGCCCACGATCACCCCCAGTGGAACTCTGGTGGAACTGCAACCAAATTCGGTACAATGGGGCTGAATAGGGAGTGAACAGGCTCTCCGTAGATGCGCTATGGTGTCTGGAAGGGCAGTCCGTCACCAGAGATCAGGGGTCTGTTTCAGGAAGGAGGTTTAACAAACTCTGAGTCTAACCCTGATCTCTGAGTTGATTTACCTTGTGATGGAAACTCTGAGTTTTTGGTTCCAGAACAGCTGATTTAAGTTGGTTCAATCAACTCGGATTAGGTTGACTCAGAGTTAAGCGCGTGCACCACCACAATAAAAAGGCAGCATGAATGGAGCCATGATACTACGATTCACCATGGTAACAACCACAAACAAACTGGGCGGCAGAAATACTCATGCGCACAGCAAGTTTGTTGTATTTTGTTAAAAAGCAACACAGTGGCTGCTGCAAAAGAGAGAGAATTTGCGTGGGAGAAAATTGCTGCTCGAATAAATGCGTGAATTCCAATATAGATTATTAATATCATATGTAATCACAAGTATAATATTACATTTAGGTGCAATCCTGCGGGCGAAAAAGTAGGCCTACTAATCCCATTCTGAGGCTGCAGCACCATCATTAACAGAATTATAATTCATAATCTTTTATTTCAAAGGGTTTACATCATTCACCTGCAATACTGTGGAACTCCTTTTTAATGTCTCTTACTGGTTTGTGTCCAGGGAACACTACAAAAACGTTTAAAAAACGCTTCAGAGCGAGTCACATTCTTCTGACGGGGCTTTGCTATACAGTGGCTTTACTAAAATGCTCCATATCATCAATGTTGTAAAGAAAACTGCCGTTTGCAAAAAAAAAAAGTAATGCGACACAAAGAATGTGCTGGGATGTAGAGCATGTCCACGATGGGGGACGTTAGTGATATGAGGACGGATAAGGTTATGTAGGCTACATAACTGATAGACTGGGAAGAAAAACGATACCGCTCAAATAGGAAGTTATCTGGAAATGAAAATGCGTCTATAGTCGGGGCCTCAATATCATCTCCCAACTTATGTTTAACTCCTTGCGAAGTAATACAGCTTCTTCATCAACGGGATTGTCGACCGAAGGAAATGCCATGTTTTCAGAAAAAAAACGTTTTATAGTCTGCCTAACACAGTCAATAAACCAACACTGTTTTTTGTATTCATGCAGATAAACTGCGCTAAAATGCGCCTGATACAGACTGAATGAATGAATGAATGAATGAGGAAATGAAAGAGAGCTGTGTCAGAGGGAGGAGACTGAGAGAAACTCGAGGTTTATTGAAGAAAACCTGCTCCGACCAGGTTAGGTTCACAGGCTCAGTTACCATAGTAACTGACTCTGAGGTTAAGTTACCTCTATTTCTGATCGCCGTCACTCTCTCACTTCTCCCTCTCTCTACCACACACTCCCCACACACACACACACACACACATGCCGGCTCGACGCACACACCAACGCTCAAGTATAAACATCAGGCCACTTACGTAGGCTATGACAAAAGCTCCAGTGTTTTCTCTATGTTGATTTTGTAGTGGTGGCCCGCCATGGCAAAATTTCTGCCGCCACGGTATCAGAAATAGGGCAGACACACAACAGGGTTTCCGCTATGTACATGTAGCAGCGGCGCACCACTGCTCCTTCAGCTGTTTATGAAAAGTCATAAAGTCGTAATTGCACAACTCTGTAGAGCTGTGTGCTGAACTCAAGCGTCATCCGCTTTCTTTCCCCTTTAGCGTGAGCAACTGGAACAGTGACAGGATGTCATCACTCACAAAGTCATGGCAACCAAATAAACAACAGGGCGAGTACACTTAGGCAAAGTGACAAAGAAAGACGAAAGCCGCGACATGAAATATGACAGCTACAGTTTATTAGAAAATAGCATTGTGGACACTAAAGTTGATGAATTTACTATTTATCAGAATAGGGTGACCAGATTTCCCAGAACTAAAACCGGGACACTTTGCGCATGACCGTAGTGCTCGTGCACGCACATACTTTTTAACGTGAACATGTGCCAGCCCAGGTCAGACATAGACACAGACAGATTACACACAATTTTTCCAACAGCACACATAGGCCTACTGCTCACAACATAATGGGGTATCTCAGTTAATATCCATGAATGTTCTTGGTATGTAGCCTACATAATAATATTAAAAGACATTGAGTGAGTTTCGTGTGGGACCAACTTTATTTTTCATTTTAAAGCATTCTTTTGGAAAATGCACCCACTGAACTTGTGAAAAACTTTGTGAAAAGGTATTTTTCATGCATGGCACTAAACAAATTATTTGGAACTGCTGCCACAGGCTAGAACTAAAGTTATGGTAACACTTTACGGTAAGGGTACATGAATTATGGTTGGTCATCTTACTTTAAAAAAGTAATTAGTTACAGTTACAAATTACTTCTCCCAAAAAGTAACTGAGTTAGTAACTCAGTTACCACATTGTAAAAGTAATTAGTTACTCAGCAAAGTAACTGTGACGTTATTTTTTTATGTTCTATAACGCTATTACGTTCTATAACATATTTAACGTCGAAGATGTTTATATTAACTGATTGAAGAATAAAAACACTATATACAGTATTTTAGAACATTTGGTATTTATTTGAACTCTGTTCAGCTCGGCCTTGGTCACCTGTTGCTGACCCGAAAAATCGAGCGTTGCTTGTTTTAACAGAGTGGCTCCGTCTCCTTCGCTGGAGCTCACGCTAGCTGCATTTGGGCTTGGGGTTGGGTTAGCAGCAGCAACAAGTGTAGTGTTAGCATGTGTTGATGTGAGGTGCTTCATAAGATTTGAGTTGCTTGAGGCAGACGTGGATAAAGTCTTTTTTCCTGGGCATAGCGTGCATGTTACAATAAAACATTCTTGCCATTAATTTCAATGAGCGAGAAGTAGTGCCGGTACTTCCAGTTCGAGAACGCTACCTTTGAATTTCCCTGGCCCGTCGCCATTGTCGCTGTCTTGTGTTTAGTGGTAGTCAGAGCGTGCAGTGAGACAGCGTGAGCAGGGCATCCGCCCACCCAGCCAATCATCATCGCATTTGCAACAGTGTCATCATCAGCATTTTTTTTCAGAAAAATAATCATGATCACGCTTAATAAATCATAATTCATAATGATGTGCCCACGTACCTAATACTTTAGTTGTGTTGTTCATGTATGAGGTCACGAATGACAGACTATGAACACGTCAATTCCTGATGATTCATGGGATATTAAGGAATGCAGTAACACATAAATCATTAATTACATAATGCATAATAATACATAGCCTACATCAATTAATTCATGCATGAATTCATGAAAATTCATGTACCCTTACCGTAACGTGTTACCAGTGTTATTCTAACCAACAACACACACACACACAAATGTAATCTCATTTGATAGAGCAGATAGCTTCCCTATTGGAAACATTCATTCTGTATACAGTTTTTGTTAGAGGAGTGAATTTGCTCAAGAATCAATTTGTTGGTTGAAAGTCTACTGTGAAATTGCGCACAGGTAAAATTGGCCCGAGTGACGAGTAGCGTCTTTAAGGTGGGAATGGTCAATATGGTTCCTCTCGTCAGTCCGTGTGTTGTTCATGAGCGAAGAGATCCGCTCAACGGGAGCATTTGTGAGACCTACATTTTTTAACAGAATCTCCCTGCTTTTGAAATGCGCGAAATTATTGTTTAAATTTTTTTTGAAAGTTTCTTTCCCCCAAAAAATCAAATATGTCTTAAAAATATACATTAACATGAATCCAACATATTATTAGCAAAGACAAATCGGCCTATTCGGAAAAAAAAACAACATCGATGAAGGCTTGCTGGCCTACAGGAAAGGTATCTGCTATGGTGGCCATCAACAGATACAGTTAAGCTTAAGGATTCACCGTGCCTTCCACATACAAATAAACGTTTTATTCTGCAACCCAATTGCAGCTCAGAGTTCATCTTTGTCCAACTTTGAGTGGATGAGCTCATTCGGCCAATAGAAACACAGCTGCACTGTGTGTTTGTATTGTTTAGTTATTGTTGCATATTTTATAACTTCAGTAGGCTACATTATCAAAGAGTCATAAACCATGATGGATGGCTACAGTTTACAGTATGCAGTATTCAGACGCAGTAGCACTTTGACCACCAAATGCTGCTGACAGGGTGGCATCAATAATGTAGCACTCGGAAAAAAAAACATTTGTGTACTTATACATGGAATAATTCAATTAAGCTTAGCGTTAGTTCATGCAGGACACTGAAGTCATACGCCCGCTGATTTATCATTCCTATCAGACATACACCAATCACAGCCATTCTCACATTGAAGCAGACCTTTTAAATATGACTCCCTCCTCTGATCCCTGCTGCACTGACGCTGCTTCACTCACTGCTGCTACTCCAACCTAACCCCCAGACTTCAGCTTTCTAGTTCAGTCCTAACATGACTCAAAGTTTAAAATGGTTTTCAATGTCTTTCTTTGGCTCACTCTTCTTTTTTACCCAGGGAGGTTTTTGCATGGTGCTCCATTTTACAGCTTAGCATGCTTCTTGGCTGGTACAGGGAGCATAAAAAAAAGCTGAGTCATCAGCACCAAGCATACCTGTATTCCATTTGTTGCAATAAGTGGTTAAATCTATGACGAGAGTGTTCATGACTGAAACACATATTAGTGGATATACTTCTTAACTCAAACTGAAGGTACTCAGTAGGGATTTTATTATTACACTCCTATAAAGCTGGTGGACACAGCATTTTTTTATAAACTCACTTGTATCCGTCTCACCCTGGACACAAACTGTTTGAACCCCTTCCCTCTGGCAGGAGGCTGCGGTCCATCAGGACCAAAACCTCACAACATAAAACAGTTTCTGCAGTCAGCCTTACTAACAAGGCCCCTAACCCCCACTGACATTGACTCTTAACCCCCCCCATGCCTAGTCACTACACTTTCCATTAACCTACATCCTGTACTATACATTAAGTCAATATATTGAGCTACTAAGTCAATATTTGGAGATTCTAAGTCAATATATTGAGATAATAAGTAAATATGTTGAGATATTAAGTCAATATTTTAAAGTTTCTCAATATTTTGAGATACTAAGTCAATATATTGAGAGACTAAGTAAATATTTTGAGATGCTAAATCAACATTTTCAAGTTTATCATTACTTTGAGATTATTAATCAATAATCTGAGATACTAAATCAATATATTGAGATAGTAAGTCAATATTCTGAGATATTAAGTCAAGATATCGAGATACTGAGTCAATATTTTGAGATATTAAGTCAATATTTTGAGATACTAAGTCAATATTTTTAAATTTTAAGTTAATATTTTAAAGTTTCTCAATATATTGAAATTCTAAGTCAATATATTGAGAAAATAATTCAATATTTTAAGATTCTACGTCAATTATTTTTAAAGATTCTCATTACTTTGAGATTCTTAGTCAATATTCTGAGATACTAAGTCAGTATTTGAGATACTTAGTCAATATTTTGAAATTTTAAGTCAATATATTGAGATTCAGAAATGGGAAGTAATGAAGTACAAATACTTTGTTACTGTACTCAAGTAGATTTTTTAGTTATTTTTACTTTACTTTACTATTTATTTTTGTACTTTTTACTTTTACTCCTTACATTTTTAACATGAATATCGGTACTTTCTACTCCTTACATTTTACAAAATTGGCTCGTTACTTTAGTTTCAAATAATTTCAGTGGCGTTACCGTTATTATTTTTCACATCATCAATACCGAATTCAATCTAATTGGATGGGAATATACGTTGCATAAAGATAAAAAAGAGAAACTGGATCTGTGAATTCTCACAGAATCACAAATTAATTCATATCTTGCTACTCAGTCAGAATCTTATTAATCTGGAGTCCCAGTCTCTGTCACAATAATCATATATGTGATGTTTTAGGGCAGACATCCATTTAAAATGTAGGCAATGGCATATAAAGAGCCTTTTTTCCATGTCCACTGAAGTTTCTCAGCTTGCACTCATTTAACATTTACCACTCACCACTAACATTTGTGTGGTCCAGGTAGCTTTGCATAAAAAATGGTTGTCATTCGCAAGGCTACTTTTACTTTCATACTTTAAGTAAATTTCCAAGCCTGTACTTTGTTACTTTTACTTGAGTAAAGAAGTTAAATCAGTACTTCTACTTTTACCAGAGTATTTTTTTAACACAAGTATCTGTACTTCTACTTTGTACTTTTGCCATCTCTGTTGAGATTATATTGAGATACTAAGTCAATATTTTGAGATAAGTCAATATATTGAGATTCTAAGTCAATATATTGAGATACTATGTCAATATTTTGAGATAATAAGTCAACATTTTGAGATACTAAATCAATATTTTGAGATTCTAAGTCAATATTTTAAAGTTTCTCATCACTTTGAGATTCCAAGTGAATATTCTGAGATATTAATGTGCTTGGAAAGAGTTCACCACACATAAAACCCAAATAAAGTTCCGGACAGCTTACTGAAGATTTCTTTGTCTGGTGTTGCCTTATATCTGCCAAAAGAGACTTTTCCCCAAAAGAAATCCTCCAATAACAGTTTTCAGGACATACTGCTCTCAAATTAAATTGGATACTTTTGAGTCTACGGAGTGAATATCATCCTCCTAGACCAGGGGTCTCAAACTCAACTTACCTGGGGGCCGCAGGAGGTAGAGTCTGGGCAGGCTGGGCCGCATCAAGTATGATGTTATATTCCTTGTACACTGCAACTTTCTCTGTGCATATGAGACATGTAGGAGTGCCCCTGTGCTCGAAAAAAAAAAAATTCCATCTCCCACTTTCCCTGAAATTGCCTGTGCTCGTCGCCAACCTTTCTCCTCACGGCACGTTTTGAGAGACATGACTGGAACTGGGTGATGGCATATATTTTCCGTCACTCCGGAACACGTTTCAACCAAGTGACTAACATTGATACTTGCCCAGGTACGTCATTGACAACAAACGCCGCTGTCAGGAGACCGTAAGTGACACACGCAACGACTCAGTAAAAAGGTGCGTTTCATTCAACTTTGATGTCAAGTAGGGGGCCACAAAATATCATCCCGTGGGCCTCAATTGGCCCCCGGGCCATGAGTTTGAGACCCATGTCCTAGACCAACGAGCCACAGAATCAAGGTTGTTTGCTTTTTCACATGCAGGAAACCCTGCTCGATTTGGCAACTTGGTTGTCAATGACAGGTCATCTTTCTTATGGAAGATGTCAGATGAAATCTGTAAAAACCACATAATGTGCTTTCCCTGCAGCAAAATAAAATGGGGTTCTGCAATAGGTGTTTTCATTGAACACATTTAGACATGTCACATTGGAAAAAGCTCATGACTAAATGTTGAATTCCATTCAGCTGCTTCAGCGTCAGCGTCTTGATATTTGCATGCTGGCTCACAGTCAAACTGTCATGGTTTACTTGTCTGCTGTGGATATATTCTGTTATCAATTCACTGTTTAAAACCTTCTAAAGATTAGATTTAGATTATAGTTTTGTATGGTGGGCTCGTCCAGGATTTGATCCCTAGACCTCTCGCACCCTAAGCGAGAATCATTCTCAGAGACCAACGTGTCACAGAATCAAGGTAGTTTGAATTTTCAAATGTACGAAACCCTGCTCGATTTGGCAACTTGGTTGTCAATAACAATCGTCTTTCTGTGGAAGCGTCAGATGAAATGCTTAAAACTGATTCCATGTGCTTTCCCTGCAGCAAAATGAAACGGGGTTCTGAAATAAGGGTTAGGGTTAGGGTGTTTTCATAGAACACATTTAGACATGTCACATTAGCAAGAGCAGATGACTCTATTCTGAATTCCATTTAGCTGCTTCAGTTTTCACCGTCCTGATATTTGCAGGTTGGCTCACAGTCAAACTGTAATACTTACTTGTCTGCTGTGGATATATTCTGTTATCAATTCACTGTTTACGTCCTTCTAAATATTGGATTCAAAGAGATTATAGTTGTTTTTGTGGGCTCGTCCAGGAATTGAGCGGGGACCTCTTGCACCCGAAGTGAGAATCATAGAACCAAGGCTGTTTGTTTTTACACATGTAGGATACCCTGCTCGATTTGGCTCTTTGGTTGTCAATGCCAGGTTATCTTTGTTGAGGAAGATGTTAGATGAAAAGGTTGAAAACCAGCTCATGTGTTTTGGTTTGTTTACAACAAAACTCCACAGGGCACCTTGAAGTTGATATTTTAGGATAACGAATCTCACAAAGAACGTGGACACAAAGAGTGGTTACTCTTGCTCCTATGTATGTTCTAACACCACACTCTTGTCTTTAAATATAAAGAGGGTGACATCCACAGGTGGGTGTTGTAAAACTTGATCAGAAGTGTAATTTACAAATAAATACAGTGACGATTTTGTTAAAAGAGAAAGAAGCCTTCATCAAATCAAAGTTAACTTTCTGTAATAGCATATATCCAATTTGAGTCAAAAAGCTAACACAGACCTCATATGTTGGCCTGACCAGTGTTTGTGTGTACGTGTATGTGCATGCATATATTTGCATGTTCTCAAACAGGTGTCTCAAAGCTCTCCGGAATCTCTTGTTGCCTCCATCCCAGTTGATTGACACTTGTGCCTCCAAGTGGCCATCTGCTCCTTGTTTATTCAGACTGAATCCCAGCTGCTATAAGGGGCCTTTAAATCAGGTAAATTGTTAAAGAGAGCCGTCTGTGTTGAGGCCCAAGGCCCATCTGTGTTGTGGCGAGATGGATGCTGCTTTGGAAAGCTCTGTTATCAGCCTCTCATATCATCAGATTTTAAGTACATGTGTGATGCATGTATGAATGCACAAAATCCATTTCCCAATATCATATAATGAATGCCTCTACTCGAGGTCTCCTCATATCTCTGTACTGTGGGCCTGGGGCTCTACGCACCGCAAATTAAAGAAAACACATGCATATATACACAACACAAGCAAGTGAAGAAACATCTTCACCAACTGGACAACACACACAAAAATCTAATAGACGACACACGCACAGCATTTAGAAAAAGCCACGTAAATAGAGAAGCTCACAACACGGCAAATGTTTTCAAAGCACACTAAAAACGGATGCATATGGCTGGGACATGCTTGTAATTGCCATGGCTTGTGGCTTATGGCTTATGAAATTATGATAGTCTGCTATCCATCACTGTGATCGCATGATTCAGATATTATAATAATAAGCAATAGGCTAATATATATATGTCGTACCTAACATCGGCCCTGAGCTGTTCTAAAATCACTAGAATCTAGCTAGGCTACTATTTTGACCCTTTGCTGCACCCAGTGGCGCAAAAAGTGGGTATGCGCTATATGCATAGGGGTGCAGCACCATGGGGGGCGCCAACGCGATGGTTAAAAAAAAAAAAAAAATCTTTTTTTGGTATTTTCAATATGTAGCTGCTGTTGTGCATTTCTAAATCATTTCTACGTTTTCTCAATGTTATTATATAACATTTTAGAGGACTAACAGGCTAGAGTAGGCGCCCTGTCTCATAAGATTCCATCATAGAATGTTGACATAGAAGAGGGAGGGGGAGGGGAGGGAGCGGGAAGCGGGTGGGTGTCGTGAGCGCTGAGTGAGCAGGTACAAGCATACGAGTAGTAAGTTGCCGTCTATGGAAAAAGAGCAAAGCAAAACAGCTGAAAGAGGGAAAAGGAGATGGCATGTCCAGGGATGCGACAGCAGTTTAGTAAGTGGATGGTGAGAGGCAACAGGTAGGATTTAAAATGTGACGTCTGTGCTTGGAGGCTTGCAAATATGAATATTAACAGACTAGCTAGCGTTTGTTAACACTGGGAATGTAGCAGCCAAATGGGGGTTTACTACGGTGGCCCTGAAGTGCAAATCACAACAGCAAATCATAAAACACAACGGCAAATAGGAAAACACGACGGCAAATATGAAAACACGACGGCAAATAGGAAAACACGACGGCAAATAGGAAAACACGACGGCAAATAGGAAAACACGACGGCAAATAGGAAAACACAACGGCAAATAGGAAAACACGACGGCAAATATGAAAACACGACGGCAAATAGGAAAACACGACGGCAAATATGAAAACACGACAGCAAATAGGAAAACACGACGGCAAATATGAAAACACAACGGCAAATAGGAAAACACGACGGCAAATATGAAAACACGACGACGGCAAATAGGAAAACACGACGGCAAATATGAAA
This sequence comes from Sander vitreus, assembly GCF_031162955.1. NCBI lineage: Eukaryota > Metazoa > Chordata > Actinopteri > Perciformes > Percidae > Sander > Sander vitreus. The sequence goes on along the minus strand of NC_135860.1, from coordinate 25,539,897 downwards.
ACACGACGGCAAATAGGAAAACACGACAGCAAATATGAAAACACGACGGCAAATATGAAAACACGACGGCAAATAGGAAAACACGACAGCAAATATGAAAACACGACAGCAAATATGAAAACACGACAGCAAACAGGAAAACATGACAGCAAATATGAAAACACGACAGCAAATATGAAAACACGACAGCAAATACGAAAACAAAACGGCATTAACTTCTACCGGAAAAGGTAGGGCCTATCTAGCAGAGGACGGAGCCTGAAAGGACAGACGGACTGTCTCTCTGTTAAAAGTAGGCGCTTTTCCGTGTTTTTCACCTCTCCTTCCTGTTAAATCCAATCAGGAGGGTCCATCCTCTACTAGATAGGCCCTACCTTTTCCGGTAGAAGTTAATGCCGTTGTGTTTTCATATTTGTTGAAGTGTTTTCATATTTGCTGTCGTGTTTTCATATTTGCTGTTGCGTTTTTCTATTTGCTGTTGTGATTTGCACTTCAGGGTCACCGTAGTACCATGGAATCATGCATAGATTTGCTACCAAACTTGGAGGCTAGACAGTTGACTAGCCAAAATTGTTGCTGCATACACCTCTGACACTGGGTAGTTGCGCCACTGGCCGCACCTTTACTTATCATCAAGCTGCCATACTTCCTCGTAACACATCCTGCTGCTGCAGGCTGCAGGCTGCAGGCATGATGGAGAAAGACAGCAGCAACACAATTCTGAACGACGCTTTTTATTTTCCAAAACTCCCGGACGGCTCAGTAGACAAGTCGAAAGCCATATGCACATTGTGTAAAGCTGAATTAAAATATCACCGAAGCACGTCAAGCTTGAGCTACCACCTACGAGCTAAGCATAGTACAGTTAACGTGACTCAGGTTGATGCTAGCGGGCTCAGGCAAAGCATTATTTTGGAGAGTGCTACTTGCCGACCTGCGGATGAAACCAAATCCAAAAAAATTACTACAGCTCTTGCAAAATGGGTGGCAGCTAACTGCAGACCTGTCAGCATCATAGAAGACTCGGGTCTTAAAGACGTACTACGTTTGGCATGTTCTGAATTGTGCTATAATGACAGATTCACACATTTTTCTTTTGTTTACAGTAAATAAATAATAAACAAATACAAATCTTAAAGTCAAGTTCATAAAGCAACTTTCTTTGCATTAATTTGATTCCCAATCAAGATACACTGGTGAGAATTGCTTTCCATTGTTAATATGTACTTAAAAACAGTTCTGAAATGCAAAATAATAGAATTTTAATCATGTGATAAAACATGCAATTAATCATGATTAACTATAGAAATTCAGCGATTAATCGTGATTAAGAAAAAATGTATCGTTTGACAGTCCTAATATATATATATATATATATAGTATATAAATGAGGGAGAGAGAGGTCTATGACATGCTACAAAGCCAAAATCAAACCCAGGACCAATATATCTCTCATTTATTCACTGTCCTCTGTCAAAAAGTGAAAATGCCACAAAAAAAAAGGGTTATGATTGTGCATGAAGGAGTGCCTGATTGACTGGCTCCTCCCACCTCGTTGGGGGATGGGCCTCACCTGCTGGGAGTCTATAAAGCTGGGTGATTCCATGAGGTCTGGTCTCACTCTCCCTCCAGGCAGGCTGGTGTCATGCTGGCACCCCAACTTGGTTTTTTGTTTGGTTTCATTGTGTTTAATAGAACCCTTGTTTATGTGAAAGGTTAGGTGAGCATTTACCCTTTCATAGCACCCAACATCCACAATGCACTACTGATTACTGACATCACACACAATAGTTTACTTTAGTTTAGTTGTCGCTAATAAATTCCCTTGTTTATTTAACTCATTGTGTGGACCTCCCCTGTTTGTTATACTCCTAAACGAGCTGGGCCACTGGTTTCTTAAAATCTGCCTTTGTGCAGTGATAACCTGCATTTTCCTATTAGAAATGACCTGCTAAACAGCAAACACCATAAACTATTTACTGTGAACAACATACTATAAATTGCTGGCATTCAACAAGTCCCTGAGGTTTACCCATAAACAAAGAAATGTTGTGGCTATTATTACTGAGCTCCTTATTTCTATAATCCTTAAATGGGTGGTTCAAAATTTTGGACATAAGACCTCATTTCCAAGTTAGCCAGTGTGTTATTTATCAGTGGAGACAGTTTTCAACACTTTTCATCCAGTCCTTCCAGTTGCAGAGTTCGCTGGTGCTAAGCTAGCGCAAGTCAACAGTATCGGTTAGCCTGCCATTCAAACCAGTCTTACACACTCCACAGTACACCCGAGGCAAATAAATTATAACGCCAGACTATCAATGTCAATGTCTGTTGATAAAATAATGTTAGAAATAAAACTACCCTTGCATCTCAGATCGGTTAGTAGTACTGCGCCATAAAGTAAACAGAGAAGCGCACTCCAGTCGGGAAACCTAGTAGCTGCTGGCTTGGACATCAAGATACGGGCAGAGACTCTACTCACGTGGCAAATGTGTAGTGAACATTTTAGACCAGACGACTTTGAAAAACCCCGCAATCTAAAGGACCACAAGTCACTGACAACGAATGCGGTTCCATCCGTCTTTCGAGATGCACCAACAGCTACTGATGAACATGTAATAACTTTCGGTAGGCTACTCTAGCTATTAAAGCTAGCCCCTTTCATAACGTTAGCCTAGCTGCTACTGATAGATTGAGACTGACAACGTTAGTGGAACGTTACTGTTCAATGCATTGTGGAGAGTGACAACGTTAGCTAACGGTATAGCTACACTCTTAGTAGATACCTGGCTGGGCTAACCGCTAACTTTAGGTAATTGCTGACAGAAATGTCATGTAAGCTCGGACAGTTTACATGCAAATCACTAGCCCGTGTGCTTTCATGTACCGGTAACGTTATGTGAGTTGTAGTCTGGCAGAGTGGAATTAGTTGGAACTCACAGCGGCAGGTAAATAAACTTATGTGATTGTCATGTAAACCGGTTTTCTCGGTAGCCTAGGTAACATCACTCCGCCGCTGCTGTAGCCTATGCTACCAACTACAGGGAACAAAGTATAACTATGGCAATGCGATGCAAGGGTAGTTTTAATTCTAACATTATTCTATCAACAGACATTTACATCGATAGTCTGGCGTTATAATTTATTTGCCTTGGGTGTACTGTGGAGTGTGTAAGACTGCTTTTAATGGCAGGCTAGCAGATACTGTTGACTTGCGCTAGCCTAGCACCAGTGAACTCTGCAACTGGAAGGACTGGATGAAAAGTGTTGAAAATGGTCTTCACTGATAAATACCACACTGGCTAACTTGGAAATGAGGTCCTATGTCCAAAATGACAGCTCGGGCTGACGAGGGACTGTCAAGAGGCTGTTCAGAGCCCCAACAGCCTCCTTGTGCGTGGCCTTTTCTCCATTAACATTTCATTCTGCAATGCGCTATTGTGATAAGCCCACGTCTTTTCAAGCTCAGGTGAAAGAGGCTAAAGAGGCTGACAGCTCATTCCCAGCAAAAATGGCAAACACCTTTCAATGTGTACGCATCAGTGAAATGGAGAGAGCAAGCAGGTGAACCATGCGTAGCTTTGTATATGCTACCTGTCATGTGAGTTGTGAATGTCAAATTTCTTTTGAAAACCCTTACTAAAGATGTGAGTGCTTGCTATATAATGGATGCTTCATATAGTGATGGAAGATAGCACTGAAAGGGTTCTGATTCATTCACATACTGGGCTGTGCTTTGGAGTACCCTGCACATGCTGGTTGAAGAGAGCTATTGTAATAAGATTTGTATAAAAAAAATATTTTCTCTATGGCTGTTCACATATTGATCAGATTATTTTCATTTAGTCCAAGCTTTTAGGATGTGAACACTTAACCATTGTCTGCTTTCCTAATGGCAGCGAGTTGAGATCTATATTTTTCTGTCGCAGCGAGCAAGAAACCAAACTCACTGGGGTTCAGCAGTGGCTGACATTTCTCCTGTCACGCCATCCAGTTGGACCCAAACTGAGGCGGCGCAGACAGCACCCAACCCCCCCCCCCCCCCCCCCTGTAGCCGCCCCCCTGCCGAAACTTACCACCATTGTCCAAGGCTGGAGTCTCACTGGCAGGGTTGGCACTGTGTTACATCTTTATTGGGGATAAAATAAGGGCTGCTCTGGATGTGAAATTATTTCCTGCCTTAGTTTTTGTCTTAAACTTCACATAGCGTACTGGGCTGTTATTTTTTTTATTTTTATTTGTATGTACTTGCAGGTATTACTTTCAGCCAAAAGCACCACGCTTTAGACACAAAGCAGGAAGAGTGTTTAAAGACATAATATGTAAGATTTCTTCATTGAAATGTCTAAAAATGACTATACCTATGGAATATATTGTTTTTAGTTGTGTACTTATATTATCTAAAAAATTTTCTACAATGTTCATACCCTAGAATTTTAGTCAAGTGTCATTTTTGGTCACCTGTCAATGGCGTCATATAACCTTTAACCCCTCTAGATGCTCTAACTTCCATCAAAACACAGCAAACGTCCGGAAGCACCAAATGATATGTAATTTTAAATCATACAATGTTACAGAATTATACTCAGTAACATTACTACAGCATTTTGTCTGCCACACATCATACTTTTTAATAATGAATAATTAATTATGTCATAATCGGCAAAGTGAAGTCTATACCAGCGTCAGAAAGCACAACAAATCTCTTTCCCCCCAGAGCTGAAAGAATTCCGAGGAGACGCTGACATGTGAAATATATTGATATTGTGAATATTAACAATGAAGACAATGAAGAATCAAGATGTCCATGTTTCGATTGAGTGACCCCTGTGAAGACCCCTAGCTGCAGAAAATTACATATTGTATGTTTAAGTGTTGACTTAAGGCCGTAAAACAAAAGCATTTCAAATGGCAACATTTTGTGATAAATATTTTGTGATTTTTTTTTAAACTGATTTGTGATTTGTGGTTCACTCCTGGGGGAAAAAAGCAATGCAATTTTCTTTAAAGTTCAACTTTGGATAATTTTGACAAGCCAATAGCATGCTGTCTAGACAGTGCTGACCTTTGGGGGTATGAAGAATCCAAATGGATGAAGCTATTGTAGGCTGTTGTGGCCTAAAAATGTCTCGTTCAGCGTTCTGCCAACCAAGCTACCTAGCTGCTGCTAGCACTGGCTGTTAACTTAAGGGGAACTATGCAGTTTTTTTAAGCTTAATTTACCTTAACTGAACAGCTTCGGAGTCATTGGAATGGATATATGACTTTTTTTGAGTTGAATGGTGGTTGTCTCACTCCCCCCTAGCGCCTGTGAGCTGAAAAAGTCGCCGGCCTCAACGTCAGGAAGTATCGCGTGATATCATGTCTCGCAATGTAACGAATTGCTTCACGGCACTGCGCACATACGCCCATTCAGGAACCGGCTAACAAGGTAGCGATGGAGTTTTTCATACTATCGTCATGATAGGAAGCTAGGAAAAGCATTGTCGGAGGAACAGAGAAAGAGGAAACGGCAGACTGACCGAGCGAGGAGTCAGACACAAGTAAACATAGGAGCTGCCAAATGTCTATTCTGAAGCTGTAGGGGGAGCTCTATAGAGAAACCTGCAAGCAAAAAGCGATTTTCTGTACTGCTGTACATGCAGATGACTGGTGTCAGTACCCAGCCAGCCACGTTTACCCACTGGTAAATCTCCGCTGGAAGACTCACTTCAGAAGGGTTGAAAATCTGCAACTTTCCTTTTTTAGCATTTAGCTAGGCGCAGCGCCATTGCAACCATAGACAACACTGGCTTGGCCACGGCATCTTTCCCTGCTACACCCTCTCTTCAAAAATTGTCACATCCAGTTCCAAAAAATCAAGATGGCGATGGCCATAGTGCCAAACTGGAGTCTTCAAAACAATAGTCCACAAGCCAGTGGATGACGTCACTGCTGCTACGTCCACTATTTTTAGTCTATGGCTGCTCCTCAAAAGAGTAAAGATATGTTAACAGACACATGCAGATTAATTTCACCACGTTCTTAAGATTACACACTATACATATTTTCAATAATCAAAATTTTAATGAATAATGAATGTAATCTCTCACCTCTTCTCGCTACCCGTCTGGGTACAATGTTGATACAATAACATGTAGGGGTAACACTTTATAATAACCATCATTAATAGATGGTAAATTGATAGTTAATTAATCTTTAGTTAATTGTCATTTAACTGTCAGCAAACAGTCATTTTAATGTTAACAAACAATGACATTATAATTAATAATGTTTACTAATTATTAGTAGTGCTAATAATTAACAGATTATTGTTACACACAGTATATCCTTTATATACTATATTAGGTATCTGGTAATGATTAAAACAATGTTTGTAAACCTTTAAGAAACCATTTTGTTAACCAACACTTTGTTAAGGGTTACTAGTTGGTTTGTAAACCGTCTATAGACGGTGTCTGTTTATAGTGTCTGTTTATATATATATATTTACCTCAGTCGCAACTTGTAAACAATGTGTGTGTGTGTATATATATATATATATATATATATATATATATATATATATATGTATGATATATGTGTATATATATATATATATATATATATATATATATATATATATATGTGTGTGTGTATATATATATATACACACACATATATTTACACACACACACACACACACATACATACATACATACATACATACATATATATATATATTGTTTACAAGTTGCGACTGAGGTTTTTCATAGTTATTGGTTAGTAAATGCTTGGTGAAGCAACAGTGTCTGGATGGTTATTATAAAGTTGCGACATAGAGATAACTATAATACCTTGTTAAATAGTTAATAAATACTTTGTAAACCATCTATAAACATTATCTGGATGGCTATTGTAAAGTTGCGACTGATGTTTTTCATAGTTAGTTATTGGTTAGTAAATGCTTGGTGAAACAATGGTAAATGTTTTGCCCTTCATTAAATTATATTAAAAAATAGTATATATATATACCGTGTTCCAAGTTATTATGCAAATGATATATATGATATACACACTGATTTTCCTAAATAGTCAATGCAAATGACAAAATAAGTCGAATTTCATTGAACAACCACATTGTAGCCCCCATCCTCCCCTGACCTCAACCCTATTGAGGGCATCCTCAAGCAAAAGATCTGTGAGGGTGGGAGTCAGTTCGCATCAAAACAGTAGCTCTGGGAGGCTATTCTGACATCCTGCAAAGAAATTCAAGCAGAAACTCTCCATAAACTCAATAGTTCAATGGATGCAAGAATCGTGACGGTGATATCAAAGAAGGGGTCCTATGTTAACGTGTAACTAACTTTGTTTTCAAGATGTGTTTGATTGAAATAGCTTTTGATTTCAGTAAATATGACCTCCGTATGCTGTTTTTTTGTTTTCATTGGGTGGTTTATTCAATGAAATTTGACTTATACCCTAACGATTGGTGACTTAAAAGTTATACTGACTGTCATTTGCATTGACTATTTAGGAAGATCAGTGTAAAATATCATTTACATAATAATTTGGAACACAGTGTACACACATATATATACATACATACAAACACATATACATATATATATTTACACATATATACACATATATATACACATACATATATGTGTGTATATATATATACAGTATCTCACAAAAGTGAGTACACCCCTCACATTTTAGTAAATATTTTATTATATCTTTTAATGGGACAACACTGAAGAAATTGCACTTTGCTACAATGTAAAGTATTAAGTGTACAGCTTGTATAACAGTGTAAATGTGCTGTCCCCTCAAAATAACTCAACACACAGCCATTAATGTTTAAACCGCTGGCAACAAAAGTGAGTACACCAGGATCCAGGATACTATGCATCCTAAAATAAAGTTCCCTTGGCCTTTGGAATTAAAATAGCCCCCCCACATCATCACATACCCTTCACCATACCTAGAGATTGGCATGGGGTACTTTCCATAAAATCATCTCTCAATGCAAATCAAACCAGCTATTAGGCTAACCGACCACCGTATATATATATATATATATATATATATATATATATATATATATATATATATATATATATATATATATAATTTCATTGTTTGTTAACAGTAAAATGGCTGTTTGCTAACAGTTAAATGAGAATTAACTAAAGATTAAGTAACTATCAATTTACCATCTATTAATGATGGTTATTATAAAGTGTTACCCATGTAGGTATTATATTTTAAATGATACATTGTTTTGTGAATAATTAAATCATGTAACGAGGAGATTGTAATTATGTGAATATTTAATCACTGTAACTGGCATGTATACAAAGCAGAACTGATCTACTTGTCTAGAATAAAGATGAGTGTATTTAAACTTCTGAAGTGAGGAGCTTTGAAAGTCGGATCTCTGTCGAAGCCTGGTAATTGATTTTCTGTCTGCCATCTCCAAAGTCCTCTCTCTGCCTCACTCTCTCTACCGCTGTCCCTAATAGCTGTCTCTCTTTTATTCCCTCTCTCTTTGGCTACTTATCCCCCTCTGTCTGTGCTCGCCACCTCACTCAGCCATCCAGCGGGCCTGTCCTCATTAATCAGGTGTGTAGGCAGTATAAAGAACAAGGGTATGTTAATCTCTGTTAGGAGCCTGCTGTACTGCGCTCATGCTTGCTTGCGTGCTTACTTGTCTTTCTGCTAGCCTCCCTGCCTGGCTGTCTGCCTCTCCTCCTGTCTACCAGTCTGCCTGTAGGTGGCCGTGCACCAGCAGGGTTTAATGAGCCTTAAAGGACAGAGGTTTTGACATGGAGCTTTGCTGTCCATTTACATCAGACCTATGAACACAAATGCAGCCCTTCTCTGGGTTCCTGGCTTGGTTGCTAACGCTGTCTGCAGACAGGGATGGTAGAGCTTAACCTTGGGTTCGTCGCTTTGCTAATCACAAGTGACAGGCTTATCAAACGGGCAATCTATAATGTGTCACATGCAATAGATAAAATGTTGAAGTGATCGAGGATGGAAAAGGTTAACCATCCTCCTTAGGTTTCCAAGGATCAATGTATGCACACTGTCTAACCCCTCCAAAAAGAAGCTCACATGAACCCAAAATAACTCACCTCACTCCTCAGGCTCCACTAGAGCCACTGAGGGGAATGGATGCGTGAGGTAAGTGTAAGCTGCTCTGGGCATGAAGACTCAGGTGGAGCGCAGAGAGTAAACCACGGACCTGAGAGTTGTTGTTTTTTCCCCCCATCCTGGCTGTCAAGCCAGATCACACCTTTACATGTTGGTCTCTGGATTAAAAGAGAGTGGCATCACCCCCTGAGGTAACTTTCTCCTTTGTCACTGAAAACAAGATAATCAGATCATAGAATCAACCTCACAAATTCTGACAACATCGTGTTAGTGATGGCAACTACTCACAATCTAAACCACAGAGCTACACAACATTTAGTTTGGAAGCCTTTTTGAGTGTACAGTAATACACTTATCCGCTAACCTTATCGTAGAGCTCTATTCATAGCTCTCAAGGGAGGAGGGTTTCTGCAATCGCAACAGGAAATATTGAATCTAAGAGGTTTTCTGCATTACGCCACATGTGGCTGTTAAGTGAGTGGTTTTCAAAAAGGTTAGGGCATTTTTCTAGCTCTCATGCTGATGCATTGTTTGACAAAAGCAGGTGTACAAGCCCTGAAATGGGGTCTCTCAGTGAGCGGCCTCCCTCTATGCAGCTATAACTCTTGTCTATGAATCAACATCAACCCTTAAACTTTGAAAACAAGGTTGGAAAAATATTACGTTTTCTGACTATCTAGTATCTAAAGCTCTTTCTCGGCAGCACTGAAAGTTGTCTTTTGACGCAAATCAGTTTGGATTGCCTGCCTAATAAGCAAAATACAAAACAATACGACAATCTAACCTTATGAAATACAGTAAAAAAAGAGGCATCTGAAAAAATCATCTCCACCTGCTGCCAGCTGCACTACCTGCCCTGACTGCTAACCACTTTACCATATGTCTGCTTCAGATCTGCTTGATTTGAATAAAATAGAGAAACCTACAATGCTGAAAAAATATATTTTATTGATTCACATGACATTCCATATAATAACAACTTAATATTTTGTGGATCCACATTAAAGAACAATTCATCTAAATCCAAATGAATTGAACATTTTCCTTAAACTTAGTCTCACTTTGCCAGACCCTCCTCCAAAGCACGCTGAGTGAGGGTCTGGCTACTCCACATGGCATTCGGGGATGGGAGGAAAACGTGCCCTGGTTTAATGGCATTTCTTTAAACCAATCAGAATCGTCATGGGCGGCGCTAAACTCCGCACAGAGCCGCTGCAAAATAGTTGTGCGAGAGAAAACAGATAGTCTAGCTAGCTGTCTGGATTTACCCTGCAGAGATCTGAGGAGCAGTTAACCATAGTCCTCGTAATCCCGGAAGTGGATGTCAAGGATATAGACTACTTTAAACTGAATATACAATTGAGTGAAACATTGCTTTAGGCTTCATCTCATTTGTTTAGTTTGAGAAGAGAACAGCCTTTTTCTTTCTAGTAAACCCTAGTGTTGTACTTAGGATCGAGCATCGAGAACCGGTTCCAACTTGGAATTTTTTCAAAAATTACGATTCCAATTTTTTTTTATTGGAATTGTTTGGAAAATTTGGTTCCGATCATCGGTTCCAAATTTCACATGCAGAAGTTTTGGTTTCTGTAGCAGCCTCGATGTGTTGTGGGGCTTTATTTTACGTTGGAAAAAGCCCGGTAAAACTGTAAATCTCCATTGAATCAAAATAAAATGTTTCTCTTATCTGTGAAATAATAAGATATTAAGTCAATATATTATTTCTCAATATTTTGAGATACTAAGTCAATATATTGAGAGACTAAGTAAATATTTTGAGATGCTAAATCAACATTTTCAAGTTTATCATTACTTTGAGATTATTAATCAATAATCTGAGATACTAAGTCAATATATTGAGAAGCAAGGATGCCGGTCGGGCCTGCTAGCCCGGCTAAGGGAACTACCACACAGATCGCCACTGCCAAGACTCCTACTCACCAACACCAGATCGATAGCACACAAAATGGATGAGCTACAACTACACATGGAACTGCTGCGTGATGATTATCATCGAAGCCTGGCTGAATACACTCATCCCAGACGGCAGCTAGCAGCTAGCAGGGCGAGCTAGCTACCGGCAGGATGTCTGAGTTGAAAACGCATCTTGTTGTCACGTAAGGGCCCTGTTCATGTTGCACAGACATTTTAATTAGGGGCCCGAGCGCTGACAGCGGCGAAGGCCCTATGGGAACTGAAGGAATTATTAGGGCCCGAGCGCCGACAGCAGCGAAGGCCCTATTGGAACTGAAGAAATGATTATTTTCCCGGCAAATGAATTGCCTTTTTGAAGGGCTTACCACATTCGAAAACTCACCAAATTTGGCAGTCGCATGAAGTCTGGTGAAAATGTACGTATTTTAAGGGTTTCGGGAATAGGTGCGCAAAAATGGCTCGCTGACGCCTCCTACAAGATTTAAAAAATTGAGCCCCCTGCAGTACGTTTAATGTAGACTCATGACACTTTGTACACATATCTATCATGTCAAGACGCACAGAAAACGTCATTGGAGCCATACCCTAAACCCAACAGGAAGTCCGCCATTTTGAATTTAAAGTTCGAAATCAGTGCAATTTTGGCCATTTCCACATGTCGTACTTTAGCAAACTCCTCCTAGAGATTTCATCCGATCAACTTCAAATTTGGTCTGTTCCATGTTAAAGATGAAAAGTTGTTAAAAGAAATTTTTTTCTTCATAGGGCGTGGCCGTGGAGGGGCAGCCATTTTGTGCGTTTTGCCATCGAAACAGGAAGTGGGTGTAACTCGAGTGTACATTGTCCAATTGCCTCGAAACTTTTCATGATTCATAAGACTCTAACTCTGACGACATTTACCCAAGAAAATTGACTCAAAGTCATAGCGCCCCCTAGTGGCAACAGGAAGTAGGCCCAAAACTATACTATACTATACTTCAAATTTGGTCTGTAACATCTCAACACCTTAAAGATGAAAAGTTATTAAAAGAAAAACTTTTCGTCAAATGGTGTGGGCGTGGTGTGGCTTCCATTTTGAGTGTTTAGCGATGAACGAGAAAGTGGCTGTAACTACAGTGTACATTGTCATATCTACTTGAAATTTCAACTGACATGACAAACATCATCCGATTTACATGAAACTTATAATGTATGGTCTACATGTGATACTGAGCCGCCCCCTATACTTTGACCACGCCCGCTTACTCAGGCCACGACCCTTTCATAACATTTGAACCGTTTAAGGTAGACCCTTGTGTGAGGTATCATTGACCTCAGCAGAGAGTTCCTTATTCATTGGTGATAATTTGGCCCAACCCTCTATGGTTAAGCCACACCCCTTTCATAACTGGTGACCTGTTTAAGGTAGAGTCTTTTGTGAGGTATCATTGAACTCAGCAGAGGCTTCCTTTTTTTAATGGTAAAGGTTTGCCCCGACCCCTGTGCTTTGGTCACGCCCCCTGTCACAGCTAATGAACTGTATGATGTAGAGTCTTGTGTGAGGTATCATTGAACTCAGCAGGGAGTTCCCTTTTCATTGGTGACGATTTGCAGTGTCTGAGTGCCGCGCAAATGCACGATCGCAAGGAGCGGCGACCGCCAGTAACCCCAACGCGCGCAGAGGAGCGAGGGCCCGTCCGTCGCTGCTTGCAGCTTTAATTGTATTTTGTGTCTGTTAAGAGGCACAAAGGCACTCTTTAGATCATGCCCCCCACAACTGCTGTTTTAGCTAAGTTGGAGCTCTACATGTAGCTGCAGCAGCTCCGTGTTACTAGCATCGATTCGGCTCGTTTTTTTTTTCTATCGACAGTACTAGCGTAGTTATAGCAAAATTAACGTAAAAATTGGCCAGAGTTCTCCTTTAAGACAGCCACCGTTTTTTTTAAGGTACGTCAAAAACCTTACAAAACGAGCTGTCAGTGCTGAGGGATTACATTCTGGAGTAAATAAAGAGCACACATTTTATCACCATTCAAGCCGATGAGACGACTGACATTTCCACCCACTGCCAGCTGGTGCTTGTGCTACGCTACATCGACGCCAACAACAACATCCAAGAGCATTTTTTTTTTTGTTCATTACAATCCAGAATGCCACTGCAGAAACCATCGCTACAGCGCTTCTGGAGAGTCTAAGCACCATACTTTGCCATTCAGAAGGAGAAAATGGCAAAATTCCTGTATAAATAAGATCACACACACACCCGCATGCACAACGCACTCCTGACCACATGTTTCTTTGTATATAGTAATTCAAATTCTTTTCTTAATAGTATGTTTGCTATTTACTGTACATGTGTTGTGGAATATTTGCTTGAAAAAGTACTTAAAGTTGTTGCAGATAATACTTTTTATTCAATCAACTAATTGATTAATCATATTGTTGCAGTTCATTTAATTGTGGCAGTTCTGGAGCACTTTAACTATTAGTAACATTTGCCTTGATCATAAAGCACTGTATGCTATGCTTCCATTAAGAGGTTTGAGTTTAGTCAATTTCTTTATTATACATCTTTTCATACATTTTTTCAATATTTACATGAAATATTAAGTAAATTTATATTATTTGATGTTATTGTATGTATATAGTCCACTGTCCATACTGTTCTGATGGTTGGCCTCTTGCGTTGCAAGGTGTAGATAAATAAGTCAATTGTTTGAGTTCAATTTTAAATGCAAATTGAAAGTTTGTGCAATATATTGCTTATGTTTGTTGTGTAAGAATGCCTAAACCTTTTAATATTGGCATTAAATAACTACTGACTATTTCACATGGGTGGCTACTGAAACTGACTGATTATGGCACAGCCCCACCTAGGATATTTTTCACCAGCCGTCACTGCATTATACTAATGTATGACAAGAGCATGCTTGAGTGTGTCCCAGAGGGCGATCAAGAAATGAATCTCAGCTCTTACCCATTTGCTATAAATAAATAGAGCAATAGAGCAGGGACTGTAAACACACTCTGTCATTAATGAGGGATCACAGCACCTCTTTTATATCTAGGATAAACTTAAGTGCTTTTTAATATTCAAAAGAAAACCTATTACTACATACCTTTTTAATTGTATCATTTGTTTCTTTTAATAAAGTAAAATTTAAATATGCATTAGTTAAAATTTGTTTTTGTTTTGACTTTTCATGGGAACAAGTTCAGCTGGGAAAATATTGCAAACAAGTACATATGTAATTATGTTTTTACATGTGAAATAAACAACCCACATGTGTTAGGATCATTGGAGGGGCAGCGGTAGCTGTCGGGACTTGGCTTGGAAACCAGAGGGTCGCATGTATGTATGGACCAAGTACATAGGGTTGACTGGTAGCTTGTCTCCTAACTGCTCAGGGTGCTGTCCTGTGAGGCAGCCTCTTGCTCTGACATCTCTCCATACACATTTCATCCAAATGTAAATTGAACAAAAACTATGTTTACCTATAGTATATGTCTGAATACATAATGTGTAAATTGCTGTTTCACCTGTGACCTGTGACAATGTAAAATGTGCTTCCTGTGTGATATTAAATGTGAAATTGTTTCTTTTTGCTCGTAGTGTCTTACATTGTGTGTGTAAAATATCCCAAATCCAATTGTCCACATGTGAGATGTTTTTCTGCATGTGATTATCATATTGTCTGACGTGATAAATTCCTTACTTTAAAAGAAAAAACTTAACATTGGCTAACTGAAACTACACACTTAAAGAAGCAGCAGATGGGAAATTGAAGTTGATGTTGTTTCTAGTACCAAAATGCCCTCCAGACCAAGACTTTCATTGTAGCTTCAGTTTGGCTGTGTGGTTTTAACAACTTTAATCTAAAAGCTCTGATTTCTAGTATGACATCAAGGTGTCTAACTTTCTTGTCCAAGAAGCCAATTAGGTAGTGTTGCCTCCCAGCATTCCTTCCTGCTGCTATAAACGAGCCAGTGCAGTTGTCAGGCAACTCCCCTGGGAAGCTGGAACAGGGAGAGAAGCAGCGATGCAGTGGCTGAATCCATAAATGTATTGTATGTTAAATGTAATGATTGTATTTTGCTCGTCTGAAAATCTCTTAATCATTTTTAATGAAATTTGGTAATAGGCGTTGATGCTTCATTTATCAAACAGAGAACTTTCCCCCAAACACTGTCAATGTCTTGCAGCAAGAAATTAACATCAAATCTCAGATGGTAAATCACAAGCCGAGGATGATCACGAGAGGACATGAACTGATTTAATCATCCTTACTCTCTATTTCACCTCGAAGATCATCCAGGAAAGGATCTTCATTTACAACGGTGTAAATGAGAAGTGGGAAGCAAAATCAAATGAAGTGAAATAGTGGTTATATCAAAAGATAATGCTAATAATAATAATTCTAGCCACACCAGCAGCACAGCTCAGGGAATGGCAATGTCGGTCTGGTGGCCCACCTGTCGTCCAGACTGAACTATCTCAACAAGTATTAGGCCACATTTACATTGCTACGTTTTGGTTTTTAAGCAGAGTTTTGAGCCAAAAGCTAACGTGTTTTTAGAACTAATCTCTGTTTAAACTTACACGCCACAACTGCATATCTCATCAACATTCTCGGATACTGGGCGTGCGCATGCCGGGGTAAACAGGAGGCAGCGTGTTTACTCTGCCGGTTGCTGGTAGTTGCCATGGTAACGTTGCTTAGTCAGAGAACGAGACATTGTGACTCAATCAGGCAGCGAAACATTGCCGTCAGTGTTGGTGTTGCAAAGGGTCCTGCAGCTTTCACACCAAAATGGGTCAGAAGTGTTTTCAAATTTCTCTGGTTTAGGGGCTCTGAAACGCCAGAGCAATGTCAATGTGAGGCGTAAACGTAGCAAAAGATATTCGTTTTAAAACCAAAACGTAGCAATGTAAATGTAGCCTTAGATGGATTACCAGGGCTCTCAAGTGTCACTCATTTCGGTCTTTTGTCACACACTCCCGCCACACATTGTATTTCTCATGCTGAAAAACTATTTATAATATATTTAATATGCCGCAGCTCCCAAAATTTCTCTGGCGCGCCGCTCTCGCTATGGAACCAGCAGGAATGAAGCGCGTCTCCCCTGGAGTTCTTAGTTGAGCCTGACACTTATTAGCCAAAAAAGAAAAGGGCTACACAATAGTCAATCAGAAAATAGCACTATTGTATCTGGGTAAGATTTAACGCAACAACCAATGCTCATTCAGAGACCAGAGTCTCAAACGGGGCTCTGTGTCTGTAAGACGGTCTGAGATCTACCGTATCAGCAGAGCAATCACGTCACGCACAGCAGACTGTGGTGCAGGTAGATTATTTTCTGAAATATAGTGAATATTATAACTTTATTTTTCTCAAAATATCACAACTCCTCCAAATCTCAGAGAACACAGATATATTTTGAATGTGCACAAAGTTTTGAACATGAGCAGAAATCTTGCTCAAACTTAACAATATTACAGTCCAGGGGTTTATTAATAAAGTAAAATGAATTAATGTATCATTGAGGTGAATAATTGTCATATGCACATTTAAGGAGGTTACTTCCTCAAGTAAGAGGAGGGAAGAGTAAAGGATGCCTAGGCGACGTGTGTGGTGACTCAGATATAATTAGAAAAGTCAATCCAAAGGAGAATAAATAGATGAAAGCAATACAGAATGCCTGAGAGCCTTACTGCAATATTTTCCATTATGTTTTTATATTTGGATTATAATCTATGTTTCCCTTTACATAAAGATATTTCCAGCATAAATTGATTCAGAAAAAGGTAGAAATAGGTGCGCACAAATTCACCACAATGCAGGAAATGAAGTGTTTAATGCTCAAAATGTTATGGGGGAGGACCCACAGACCCCCCCATCATAAGTCACCATGTGGAAATGGAATAAATACCTTGTATTTGGTTGAATTGTCAGTGCCAAGTGTCAGATCTACAACAACAAAAACACTAATAATAAGAAACAAGCCCATTCCTGCGATCCATCCAACCCGCCCCCACTCTTGCCTGTCTTCAAAACTTGAGAGCCCTGGATTACCTTGATATTTGGTACAGACATTTTTGGTTCCCAGACAATATATCTTAAATGTGCAGTAAGCGATGCTGGGCAAAGATTTTTGATATTTGAACTCACTGCCAAACAATTTCAACTCCCCCTTCAGAATCTCCGCCCCCCCCCGATTCATGGACGTGCATTTCCATAGTGACCAGTGAAACACTTCTGCAGTATCTCTGAAGACGAACCGAAATATGGCAGAATCGATGTTAGCCCACGTTAGGTTGTGGATTAGCAAACTGTCGCTACTGCTGTGAAGCCAACCAGTTGGGAGCAGCCATCACAAACAATAGCAAATGGACAAGGTTAAACTGACCTATAGAAAACAGCAAACAGTGAAACAGCAAGGCTAATGTTGTTACTCACTTGTCTATCAGGAAGAGAGCCCTCATCAGTTTTCATTCCTTTGAAATGACGGAGGTTTCTGCAGCGTTGAAACGCCTCAGCGATGTTAACCAAGCTCTTCCCTCTTTCCCGGTCATACAACTTCTTTTTTAAATTGTATTCTTCAGACCTTTTCCTTTTTTTGCTGTTTCTTAGCAATATTATAATATATAATATTTACTTTGTAAAATATGGTGGCATAATGGCGCCCTGAGTAGAGAATAAAGTCACACTCTCTGTGTGTGTGTGTGTGGTTAATCCAAGCTTCTCAGTTCTTTGTTTTTATAGCCCGTCATGCCGCAAGTGTATGGTAGTGCATGTGGCCATGAAGAAACGTAGGTATTTCATGTATTGTGGAACGTCTGTGAGAGCCGTGTGGAGACAATCCCCTTGCGGTGTTTTTTTTTTTTTGTGTAAATTAAGTACAGCCCCTTTAAAGATTGATGTTATCCTTGTGCCACCAAATGATGTGCAAGGCCCATCATAATATGTGTGTCTATGCTATCAGTACAGTTCTCTGTGAGTTTGTCACTGCAGGCAACACCTTTCACGTTAAAGAGCAACTATTATATAGCATTTTCAGGATTATACTTGCATTTTGTGTTTATATTAGAACATGTTTACAAGCTTTAATTTAAAAAAGAAACACTTAATTTTTCTCATACTGCCCATGGCTGCTGCACCCGTATTCACCTAACCGGACATGTCCTAGCAGTAAAGTGACCGGAATTTGGGGGGAAATGACCAGCACTGGCCAAGATTACAGCTATGTCGCGTTAGCATATAGCTACTTAATAGTTAGCAGTATGCTTGTCCACATGTGAAATATTTTTGTCATGTGATAAACAGATTGTCTGACGTGATAAATTCCTTACTTTAAAAGAAAAAAACTTAACATTGGCTAACTGAAACTACACACTTAAAGAAGCAGCAGATGGGAAATTTAAGTTGATGTTGTTTCTAGTACCAAAATGCCCTCCAGACCAAGACTTTCATTGTAGCTTCAGTTTGGCTGTGTGGTTTTAACAACTTTAATCTAAAAGCTCTGATTTCTAGTATGACATCAAGGTATCTAACTTTCTTGTCCAAAAAGCCAATTAGGTAGTGTTGCCTCCCAGCATTCCTTCCTGCTGCTATAAACGAGCCAGTGCAGTTGTCAGGCAACTCCCCTGGGAAGCTGGAACAGGGAGAGAAGCAGCGATGCAGTGGCTGAATCCATAAATGGTTTCAGCAGTAAAGTGAAACAGCAGTAAAGTGACCGGAATTTGAGGAGAAATTACCAGCTTTGGCCAAGATTACAGCTATGTTGCGTTAGCATATAGCTGTAATCACAAAAATCACAGATAAAGGCTTCTTAACCAAACACAACCAAATCTGACATGTTTCAGCAGTAATGCGACCTGGAATTGAGGAGAATTTAACAACAATGACAGCCAAGATGACATTGTTTACTGCCGTTAGCCATGTAGCTACTTTAGTTAGCAGTTGAAACTGATAGGATATAGCCGCACTTTCTATTGTCAATAATCGCAGATAAAGGCTTTTAAACCAAATACTACAAACAGAAAATCTTTCAGGAGTAATGTGACCCAAATTGGGGAGAATTTAATGACACTGGCAGCCAAGGTGACAATGTTAACACTGCAGAGGCTTACAAACACTCCAGTCCTGCCTACTTGGAGAAGATGACCAATCATAGCAGGCCGTTGCGTAAGAATTAGCCGAGAGTAGAAAAAACTGTTGAAACCGGAGTGTTCAGAATAGTTGGAAATCTGAACGTTTTAGCTCACAGGGATTTGTATAAAATACATTAACCTCATTATTTGAAGTTTTGGCCACGTTCAACATAAAAAATCCAACATTATAACATTGTAGATATGACAGAAAACACGGAAAAGCATAATATATGTCACCTTTAACACAATCATTTTTGCCATGTTTATATGATTAGTGCAGCTTTTAAAGAGTACTTTGCAGTTTAATGATGTTCACTGATTTACTAATTTCTGGGTATTTAAGTCCGTGAAACATTTAAACATCTCTAATAATTATTACTTGTTGTGAATTGGAGCAGTCAAACTCATAATGTTGATGTTGCTGGGCAGCCATTTTACAGTATAATAGTATACACTTGGTGATTTATGAGCAAAGCCAGTTAGACAGGCCAGTTCTCCACTCCACTTACAGAAGCGGCTGGCCAGCTAAGATGGGTTATCTGTAATAAGGCTCACATACAATCACCATTTCAATTTACTTCCATTATCACTGCAGTCTAAGAAGACAAGATCTTGTCCTTACAAGCAGGGAATCCCTCTACAGACTGCAGTGGGCCCACTCTTTTGTGTTAGAAGGTAAAACTTCATTGTCAAGGCAAAGAAAAATGGACTGTGCAATCAATTATTAAAATATTGTTAGTCAAAAGTCAATTTTGACTTAAAAGATTCTGGCCTGGAATCCCCCTTAGTTACAGTAAAGATCGAACTAAATCTCCTGTTAGTGTTCAAAGATTATTCTTACTGAAGGCTCAGAGTGTGTTTTCTTTACATTAACTTATCTACTGGCTGCTTAATCTCTCTTCAGGTAAAGTATATGGAAAACTATGATAACACACAACTAGGTCAGGCTTATGTAATCATATACATACAATGACAAACACAGCAGGAACAGCAGTTCCTTGAGGTGAAAGAGTCAATTCATGGATTTCAAGTAAGCCAGACAAACAAGTTTGTCAATACTATTTGTTTAGCTGCAGAGTAGATGCCACCCGGCGGACTCCCACACATCCATGTAATTATCTGTCAATTCAGTGTATGATTGAATGGTATCCTGAGGAATTCTCTGTCAGGTTTAGTCTGTGATGGAGGGGATTCAGCGTGTCCAGACCTGAGCCCGGCTCCAATCCCTGACCTTTTTGATGAAGAAATAACTAACCTGCAGGCTGCGGGAGATTCCTGAGACCACATGTCTTGTTTTTTCGAAAAAAGTCATTTTGACAGATTGGTGTTGTGGACTTGTAGACATGAACGAGTTTTGATGATGTTATAACCTTGTAAAAGTACTTTAATATAACAAATAATTCCCATTTGTAGCAGGTGAAGGTCAGCTGGACATGATTGAAAGGCCACAATACATTTTGCAAAACTGAAAAGGTAACTGGAGTAGTTCATTAACTGTTCAGATAGAAAGTCAGCGAATTTGCTTTGCTGTCTTTCTGAACACACCATTATTATTATAGTTTTTCCCTAACCTTAACCATAAGGCTGTATTATGCCTAATACAGCCATATACAGGATGCAAACCCCAGTGGCCTGCACATTGTGGCTCTTTGAGACAATTATTTTTTTTTTGTACATGTTATGGGTGGTACAAGAATGCACTTCCTGGAAAAAAAAAAGCCGTGGCCAATGAACATACCATAGATCGCAATTACAGGGCGCTGGCCATGAGTCCAAGCACTTTTTTGGAGACAAGTCTATAGGAATATAGTAATAGTCATGCTATTATTGTGTCTTTTATTAATTTACAAAAAAAAAATGGCTCTCAGACAGGAGCCGGAAAGAAGCCGGCTCATAGTGCCTACTCGTTCACGAGTCACAACCAACACATCTCTATTAAACACCATTTCCTACCATCAACATCCTAACTAACATTGAGCACAACAGCAGTTTGCCAAACAACTAATGTAGAGTAGCTAATGTGCAAGAAGCAAGTATTTACTTGTAACTTGTTCCGTGTGACATTACATTAAAGAAATACCTGCTTGAAACAAAATCTTGCTGCAAAGTCAGAAGTAGCCGCAAAAAGACCCCGAACAAGTAAAAACTAAAACTACAAAGCTAATGTCAAAATTAATCATGAAAATGGGATGTCCTTTTGTTCCACATCCTTGCCAAATATCCTCAGTTTAGGCTGAGTTCCGATTAACGCCCAGGAGTGAGTCCTTGTGTTATTGTTGTCGGATGTTATGTCAGCATGCACGAGTGGCGAACAACTGTCATTTTGTGGTTATAGTGAAAAGTGCAAACTGGCAGTCTGGATCTGGATCTCTGTCCTCAAGGAGATTCAGCCTCCCTCTCCCCCCCTCTCTCTCTCTCTCTCTCTCTCCACGTTAGTGTGTTCCATTCTCTATTTTGTGTGTATTATGTGCTTCAGTTCTGCCTCTTGTGTGTTTGTGTGCCTGTCCTTTTTCCAGGTTACATGGTGGAGAGGAGGTCGTGTGGCTGTTTGGCGACACCTGGAAGCTGCTTGACATACTCCCGGATCAATTTTCTCATTTATGTTCACATTCTACGTATAATTTTTTAGGGCTGTCACGTTCTCTACCAGGAACTACCCAGACGTTTACAAGTAAATCCTAATATT
Source organism: Sander vitreus (assembly GCF_031162955.1). Lineage (NCBI taxonomy): Eukaryota > Metazoa > Chordata > Actinopteri > Perciformes > Percidae > Sander > Sander vitreus. The sequence continues at coordinate 25,518,001 of NC_135860.1, read as the reverse complement.
TTAAATTTGTGATGACTTTTTTTGATCGATTGACAGCACTAATTATTTAAAGTCTTTCCTTAGCCGAATTGAGAGTCAAAGGACAGAAGGAGTCATATACACATTGTAAAAAGCCTTTTGAGGCAAATTTGTGATTTGTGATACTGGGCTATATAATAATACATAAATGTGACTTGACTTGGCTGACAAGCAAGGCCCTTCCATGCGTTAAGAGTACGTCATAAAAAAAGAAGAAATCTGACCGCTCTATGTTTAAAAAAAAAGAAAAAAGCTAAATTTTTTAAGATGGATTTTTTAAAATATAGCTTTCTAAATATATACATTCTATTATTAAACATTCGTACTCCTGGTATGCAAATCATATGCTTTCAGTGTGTGTACACAACGGTGTGTACTGATTTTTGTTTTTAAAAGGAGAGAGAGAATGAGCTAGAGAGGGCCATTAAGCAGAGATTTAATCAGAAGTGGATATTTGGCTTGGACTTCTGTGAAACGTGTGAGGGTCATCTGTCATTTACTGTCAGCTCCTGAATACAGGAAACTGCTTTGGAAATTGATTAACCTTGGGAATAATTGCAAAGTTCATAAAGAAATTACCCTGGATGTACTCCTCATTGTTTAGTCGCCAAGCCATGCGATCCATCAAAAGTTCTTAGCCATATTCAAGAATACTGTCATAAATATAGTCGTCATAAATTTAGTCTCAAGGATATAATTACAACGTTCGACAAATGGTCATTTAAAACTTCTAAAATGAGCAGCGGTGAAAACGGATGTTCTGGCTGGAAGGGACGGCTTGTTGCTCAGCAACATTTTCTTCATCCGTCTAAAGGAGAAAGGCAGGGCCGAGGTCAGCAAGGCCCCTAGCTGCTCTCCCCGTCAGCAATATGACGGGAATGTGAGCTGGAAATTAAATGTGCTGCACTGTGCACACACACCTGACACTGCTCCCATCAAGTCGATAGGAAATGTACACAGCTGTCTTGTGTTCGGGCTGCTTCACAGTATGATTGTGTTTCTTATCTACGTTTTGCTTGCAAGCAAGATACTTATTCAGCAAAAATGCAAATATTTGAATTATATGATAATGTCTTGATGATGCTTTTATGCTTGTGTTATTATGCTACTATCTCCTTTACAATTGTGCCTGTACCAGAGTCTGTATCATTCTATTATGAACCGTTTCCTTAGTTTCTTCATACCCACAAGAGGAAGGAAACTTTCCATCCAAATCACTGATTCTGTCAACAAAGACACTGTCAGCAACAGTCACCAACCAGCAAATACCCACAAATCATTATGTTCATAAGGAACAGGTCTGTGATGTTTGACCCAAAGAGCATGTTTGACCCTAAGAGCATCCTCGCAGATAGGAGCTAAGTGACCTGAGCTTAATACGCATCCATATGACACTTTTCACATGTGAGGAACAGAATGTCGAGCACACCAGCTGAGGAAAAACAGAAGCCCTTCTTGTCCTGCAGTAGCTCCTGTTAAAGAAGAGAAATCACTGGGACAAAATAGATTCAGGTGTCTGCTATTGCTTCTGTTTAACTTACCTTACTCTCTTGATTAATGTTGTTCATGTTTTATAGCACTCTGAAATACCTTGGCAGTGGATAACTGCCATGCCGATTGAATGCCCATTTATTTAACTGTTGCACTTATATGAAATTGGTCTGTATAATGTTGATTGGTCGTTCCACCACTTTAGTCCAGAATGAAATATACTCAGTTGTACTTTGTGTTTAGTGCTTATTAGCAAATTCTAGCATGCTTACATGTATACGACGGTAAATATGTTAAACATTATTCCTCCCTATAATAATAGCATGTCAGCATTGTCTTTGTGAGCATGTTCCCATTAACGACTGCAGTTAATACATTTTTCCTTTCTTGCGTAGAAGACATTTCATAAATTTACTTTAAACTAAACTGTTTTAGTTGCCTAATGTGAAAGTGATTTTCTGTTTGTAGACACATGCAACATGATTGTTGCTTATTGTCTGCATTCCCCTTTGAATGCAGTACTTGTTAGTTCATTTTATTCAATTTCATGTTAACATATCATCTTAGTAGGGTTATTAATGAAATATGTATATTGAAAAATACATGGTAAAAATATACTGGGTGCCCAAAGGAAGAGGATGCTGATTGTAAGCCATAATTCTGTAAAATCTAGACGCAGCTTTCTTCTGTTGACCGGTTTGAATTCATTTAAAAAAAAAAGAATTTTGGATTTACTTTTTTTTAACTTACTATTTCACTGTGCTGTATCACCAAGTCCAATTCCTGTGTACTTTGTAAATTTGGCGAATAAAGCGATTCTGTTTCTGATATGAGTGAATTATGTCTGAGCTTTGGCACAACTGATTACAGTAAAAGGGAGAAAATAAAAACGGAGCAAAATATAACAGTACCACACTGTACATTAAACATAGAGAAATGACTTCTGTCTATGACATTCACAAAGAAAATGAAGAAAACGTCATGAAGATGCCCAGCCTGTAATTTGTACTACTCTCACATCATCCAGGTTGGGGACTGTAATATTTAGACATGTTACCTGTATTTGAATGCTAATTTCCAAGATTTGTTTAACAGTGTTGCATACAGCCTCCTCCCTTCTGGCTTTATCAACCACTGACATGATTCATAAAGGCTGCATTCCTGTGAGAGATTATGGGGCGCCTGAGAAACAAGCTGTGATTACATGGTTCTTTCATGCCAATGTCCTTCTCTTTCTGTTCACAATTTGATTGGCTGAGGTGATGGAAACATTATCCTGCATGGTCTTCTGTTAGGATTTTTCATGCCTCACTTGGTGCTCCATCCGTGCTTGCAGCTTTTGGAGCGGTTTTGCAGATTGACTTGATTGATGGGCCCTTTTTTTTTACCACAAACTAATTCTACAGGAGCTTAAGTAACTGTTCTGCATACAAACACTCACATGAGACCAGTCTCCATATTATGTTTAAAACTAAAAGCTTTTGTCCTCTACATTTAGAGTACAGAATAATGGCTCTCTGAAAACCTGCCTCACACCAGAAAACTGTACACACAAGTTAAAAGACCTGTAAAAGAAAGCATCCATAAAGACATTAATCATCCAGAAAGGTACATTTAAGTGAAGTTCCTTTGTGGAAATTTCATTAATTATGATTTTAATTCTTTTTAAATTTAAAGTTGGAAACTTTATTGTACTGGGGCTTTATTAACCTCCCGCTCTATGGTCTGGATACATTTATGTATCATGTAATGTGAATCAGCATTTTTTATGTTTTTGGCATTGTTATATTCTTGTGAGGCCATAAACCAATGCTTCTGCTACATGTTTTTTAAACTGCCGTGGCTCAGTCTTTTACTTTCAAATGTTGAGGAGCATCTATTTCTAGTCTGCAAATGAGGAGCACATTGAAGAAACAGCTAAATGTTTATGTATAAATATTAAGGCTGTCAGCGTTAACACGTTAATCGCGATGCGATTAAGGGCTGACGCGACTAATTGTTTTTAATCGCATGCCGGCATTTATTAATTTATTTTACACTTCACTCGGCTTTGCGTTGTGCCTGACAGGCTACTATTTTGACCCTTTGCAGCACTGTTACTTATAATCAAGCTGCCACTTCCTCGTAACACATCCTGCTGTTTGCAGGCTGCAGGCATGATGGAGAAAGACAGCAGCAATAACTCTGAATGGAGCTTTTTATTTTCGAGCTCGTAGACAAGTCGAAAGCCATATGCACGTTGTGTAAAGCCGAATTAAAATATGACCGACGCACGTCAAGCTTGAGCTACCACCTACAGAGCTAAGCATAGTAGTACAGTTAACGTGATGCTACCCGCTAGTGGGCTAAACGGGTGGCAACTAACTGCAGACCTGTCAGCATCGTAGAGGACTCGGGTCTTTAAGACGTACTACCGTTGACCTGTCTCGTTGCCGTCGAGGGAGACAGTAGTTTCACCATACACATACCACACGGAGAAAGCAGCCACACTGGAACTGCTGCAAATGCTGTCTCATTAACCGGTGATCACTGGACGTCAGTGAGTAATCAACATTATTTAGGAGTTACTAAACACTATATTGACTCTAGTAAGGATAGGGATTTTTTTAGTTAGGTACTTGGAGGAATTGTGCAATAATGACAGACTCACATTTTTCTTTTGTTTACAGTAAATAAATACATAAATATTAAAGTCAAGTTCATAAAGTAACTCTTTGCATTCATTTGATTCCCAATCAAGATACACTGGTTTAAAAAAAAAAAAAAAAAAAAAAAAAAAAAAATGCTTTCCATTGTTAATATGTACTTAAAAACTGTTCTGAAATGCAAAATAGAATTTTAATCATGTGATAAAATATGCGATTAACTAGACATTCAGCGATTAAAATTTTTTAATCGTTTGACAGCCCTAATAAATATCACACACTGAATATTTCATTTACATTTTTTTGGGCTGTAATCCCTGCTATCTTAAATACATCTACACTGTCATGCCCTTTCTGTCCTGTTGTGACAGACATGTCTGTCTGGATGTCAAGCTGGTGACATTTAAGCCATGAGGGATTTGGATTTATAGGAAATGGTTTTTGTTAAAGGTGGCAAAAAAAACAAACAAGATATGGAATAAATAGGGATATTAGATGTTTTTCTTTACCATCCTTACCAACTACCATCCTCATCTAGAGTGTACCACGAGGCATACTGTTGAGTCGAGCTCATGTTCGAGGCAGGATTTGTAGTAATTTACATGGTTACAAACAACCATTGTGTGGCTTTGTCTCTCTCTATCTGGGCCTTTAAAATGCCCAGTGTGTGTTGAAAATTAAGATTTTTTACTACTTTAACTACTACTGATGTTATTAGAATTGATTGTTTTTTTCACATAATACAACTCATTCCTCTGAAATAGTTTAGCCAGACAGAAACATAATTATCTCTCCTGGGGGCAATTGCACAAAACCAGGATAAGGTATTAAGCCGAGATAAAGTTATTCTGGATGAATTTAGCCTAGAATTGGTTGCACAAAAGCAGGTTGAATTAAACCCAGCCAAGGAACCGTGGAAATGTATTCTTTGCAGTTAACCTGCTCCAGAGCCGGCTGTGTTAAATCAGTTGTCGCTGTAATCCGAAACAAACGTGTTTAACATTCATACTGTTGTCTTCTGAATGTGTTTTATTAACATGCATTACTAAGTTTGATTTACATCCTGCTATTGCAGTTGTTTAGATGGTTAGAAATGGAGAATGAGTGGGACAATGCAGCCATATTCCCAGATGACAAGACGAGCAAGGTTTTAAAAAGGGCAAAGGGAGACCAGAAACAGTATACTGGAACAGACTACAGCAGGTCTCGGGAACTGAGGCTCATGGAACTCGGGGAACTGAGGACAGTGGGACTCGGGAACCCTGGGGCTGCGGGCAGAGAATCTCCTCTGAAGACCGGCTGTGGATGCAGATTCCCATCTGGAGGCCGAATCGATGGTTCAGCTGGGCTGGAGACAGGCGACGGGTCAGTATATGCCAACAAGGTAACAGGAACGGGAGTCGGCGGGTCCGCCAACAAGGGAACAGGATCAGGAGTTGGGTCTGCCGATAAGGTAACTGGAACAGCCACAGGAATCAAGGCAACAGGATCAGAAGTCGACAAATCCACCGACAGAGTAACTGGAGCAGAAGTCACCAATAAAACACGGGGAGCAGAAGTCGGCTAGACCACCGACAAAACACAGGGGGCCGAAGTCGGTTGGACCGGCAACAAAGGCAAAGTCTCTGGGGGGCAGGGCAAAGGCAAAGTCTCAGGGGTACCGGGGAAGGGCATAGTCTGAGGTGTCGGGCAACAGCAGCGCAGGCTCTGGGAGAACGGTCAGCGTAGGCTCTGGGAGGTCAGTCAACGTAGAGTCAGGATGACTGGAAGACTCTGGATGGCTGGACGTCTGCTGAGACGTCAGCGGAGGTTCTGGACAGCTGGACATCAGCTCAGGAACAATGGTCAACTCGGGGCCACTGGACAGCACTGGCTCAGGGCCGATGAACAGTGAGGACTCCGGACTGAAGAGAAGTTGAAGCTGGGCATGGTGAAGGGAGCCATAACGTCCTTCCCCCCATCCATAGCCTGCCAGCGCACCTCCATCAGGTGCCTAGCAAAGGCGGGGTCCTCCTCATGAAGAGAGCGATAAAATTGTATCATCAGCTCACCATCTGTGTCTATAGGGTGAAGGAGAGGCTCAAACACTGCTGGGTCCATTTGTGGTCGCATCATTCTGTCACGGATTGTCAGGAAAAGGCTTGGACCCAAATGCAGCTTTAGGTGACTTATTAAACAAAAATGAAGTACATACCAAAAGAATCCAGAAAGCAACAGGCAAAAAACTAATTCCAGAACAACGTCTCAAAAACTGGAACTCAGAGACAAACAGTAGACTCCAGCCACAAACACACAGCAACAGAATACAATGACCCTACAAGAGACAAAGACAGAACAGGGACTAAATACACCAGGTAACGAGGACTAACGAGAGACGGGTGACACAACAGGTGAAACACATCAGGGCGGAGCAGAACAATCAGAACAGGTGGGAAAACACAAGACAGGAAGCAAAACTAGACAACACAAGGGAGAACAGAGAAATTTCAAAATAAAACAGGAAACAGAACATATACAGAAACATACAACCCTGACAGTATTGAAGTCACTTGCTTCTTTTTCTAGTTTCTGTATCTCCAGGTCCAGTTTCCTCAGTGTTTTTTTCTTAATTTCCATACCAATGTCCAGATCCTGGAGACTTCTTTTGCTGAAAGCAATCTGTACATCTGCCAGCTCTATTCTTTTTTCAGATGTTGTGTATACAGATAGCTGACAGTTTGTGAATTCTGTAAACCACCCAATGATTAGCACAGCAGGGATTGTGCATAATTTAGATTTCCTTTAGCCAATACTCACCATGTTGCCAGGCTGGCTGTCAGGCTGTACTGCGCAGACATGTATAAAGTACTAGAGACCCATACTTGAGTAAAAGTACAAGTTCTCTATCAAAAAAGTGACTTGAGTAGAAGTTGAAGTGCTCTTTAAGCACCACACTTAAGTGGAAGTACTTAAGTATTCAACATTTTTGGTACTTAAGTATTGCAAGTAGTTTATTTTAAAATGTACTACTCGTACTGAAAGTAAAAGTACAAGTGTTGTGTTATGTAGTTATTAAAGAAAGCAGTCAAAAGTTTGAATATCATATTGTTTATATTATTTCAAATGTTTAGCCTGAAGGACACTCACAATTCCTTTGGCTGTAGCCAAAAGAATTAACACATATTAAATATATTATATTATATTATATTAAAAATAACAAATATTAACAAACACTGAAATAAAATTTACAATTATCACACTGTGCAAGTAAAATAAACATCCTCTCCAGCACAGTCATGATTAAAGCCCCAAAAAACGTATTACACACTAGCTAGTAACATGTGTGATGTACAGTGGAAAAGTTAGCAAGCTAGCAAAATACAGATAAACTAACAGCTTCACATCCCAGGGTAACACGGTTAACATTCAGTACTCATGGCAGACTGAAACAACTCAGGAATAGCTTAATCTGCTGCAACAATAGCTAAATAGAAAGAGTACAAACTTGGTACAAACCATAACTACACACACTGTAACCTACACAGTCTCCGTAGCGTGAGGTAACAGTAACGATGCAGCACATAAAAAATGTATCGGAGTAAAAGTATTAAACTCATAGAAAATATGTACTCAAGTAAAAGTGGAAGTAGGAGAAAAAAATAATACTCCAGTAGAGTACAGATATAGCCTTTTAGTACTCAAGTACAGTAGTGAAGTAGTTCTACTTCGTTACTATACATCTCTGGTACTGCGTCTGGATTCTGTTACAAATATATTTTCTATGAGTGCTATATCACTGACTTCTCATCCATTATGGGCTAAATACACATTTTCATAAGATTGACATGATACCTCCGGCCTTCTGGAGTCCAGTGACACTGTTTCTTCATCATCGGCTGCAGAAGTCCCTTCTCCCTGCCATATTGAATAGTATTTGTATTGACAAGATGTGCCAAGCCATATGCTTTTGATAAATAATACTCACTGTATCATTGTCTCACAGGCCTTCCTTGGTTTAAGACAAGGGCCATTTCCCCCATGCCAGACAAATGAGCCTTCGTCTTAACTGCTAAAATCAGTTTAGATAAAATATGTGAAAAGGCATCTTCTAAGTAATTTTCTACATACCATTCGCACACTGTTAAGAATGAAGGCACTTACCAGCCTGCAAAATGTTTTTATATTTTATCTTGACTTGTTGCCAGATTCGTTTGTTCTGTATGAACATTCATTGTAGAAAGATATTTAGAATTAGACATAGCTTTTAGAGATTTGTGCATATGGTTGTAAAACATATTCTCGCATTATGAATAAGAGTTTGAAATTAAGCCTAGTCTTTAGGGTGAATTTCCCGAGGAACATTAATTCCCTCTGCTCACTTTTAAGGCAAAGTAGGCTAAATTACAATACATTTTATTTATATAGCGCTTTACATGGTACTCAAAGACACTTTACAGTAAAACCAGCACATTTAGCACATAAAAACAGATACAGCAATAAAACCAACACATAAAACAAGCATATTAAAAGCAATTAAAACAGAGTGTACAACTTTGTAAAAATGTGGAGTGGCTAGTAAGTAGATATTTTTAAATCCTTATGCATTCAGTCGGTCCGCTATTGTCTGCCAGGCTTTTTCTCTCCGTCTGATAACAACAGACGTAGTTCCCTTTTTGCATATTATATGCTTCACGTCCTAGTAAGTTTGAATATGCCGCACACGTCTTCTCCATTTCTGCATCAGTAAATCTGTGATCGATACTGTGGTCTATTTAAGAAAGCCGTGAACGTGCACTTATCCCAACTGTCCACACCTGGCTTGACATAGCTACACCTTCTCATCCTGGCTTGGCAAACGCGCAACTGATTAAGCCACGATGAGCGGATCAAACTAAGTCAAGCTGCGCTTTTGCAGTTACCCTGGATTCCTTCATTCTACTTTTGTGCAATAGCCCTCTGAACAACACAATGAGCTATTTGCTTTTCAGTAATATTTGAATCATAAAGCAGCCACCTCAGAACCCAATGCTTTCAACAAGTCCTAAGTAAAGAGATTGAGCACAAAACAGTGGGCTGAAGATTGACTGGTGTATTTTGCCCCTGTAATGTCAATATTGAGACTTTTGTACCTGAACCATCATTGAGTCCAGGCTGCTCAGCACAATAATAAACAAGGCTGGGTATTTGTGAGTGAACCAAATCAAACCAAATCTTCTTATGTTCAATATTGTAAGAGCGATACATGCCTTATGGGACAGAAGGCGATGAACGGTTGGGCACCTTGTTATTTTTACACCTGCAGAGCGGCTCTATAGCTCATCCTGAAGTAATGATTGTGGGCTGGTGCAAGATGGTGTGAAGTCAAGCGTAAATGCTTCTTTCAGAATGTTTCTTGCAGATCTCGCTGGTCTCAGCAACTGAATTAAAACACTTTTTAAGGAAACATTTCTTAGTTGGCTTGGATTGTGTTGATAACTGCCGCCTCCTGGGAAATCAAACAGACGGACGTATTTGAAGGGAAATGTCAGATGTACGTAAGCCTTCTCAGCTCTCCTCATACACATCACGGTCTGGCCTGGTTGACGTACAGCTTGATTTAACAAGTATAACGGGAAAAGAAAACAAGCTTGAAAAGTAGATTTACTGTACATTTCAAGATAAAGGCCACAACTGTGTTGCTCTCTACGCCATAGAAATGGTAAAACATAGATTTGCAGAATGAAAACCCATTCATCTTGTAAAACATCTTCTCAATCTATGAATAAGTCCATGGAGAATGGCTGAATAAATCAACAAGCATGTACATGAACTGTAGAGAAGGAATACGAGCCATGATTCAATGTGGGAGTGGATGGATGGTACTAGAGGAAAATGCTCATCATCTCAGCGATATTCTTTTCTCATGCATTCATCATTTTTTGGCATTCTGCTGATGGAAGAAGCATAATTCCCCCACGTGTTCCTCATTTTTTGAAATGAGCATAAAGATGTACAGCACTCCAAAGTAACAGGGCTGGAAGACAGAGGCTTCAGAGTCAGGGCCATTTCAATGGTGCAGCTGCCCACTGCTGAGGCTTATATTGAGATATATCATCCTCTCAGCCACTTCAGCCCTGCTCAGTGTGTCATTTTCACCCTTTGGATTTCTACCTCTTTGCCAAATCAGTGTGGCTCTCTCTGGCCAGTAAATCATTATTGATAGCACTGCCTTTCAGGATAACTGGTTAGATTTGTTCAAATGTAGTGGGCAGATATATTTAATGACACTGTGGACCTGGTACTTCAGTCTTTCTTCCATTTAGTAAAGTATAATTACAGCCTGTTTTTCAGACCTGTCCCTTTTTGCACATACAATTTCTACCCTAGTCAGTGCCCTTGATCAAGGCACTGGGTCAGATCTGGAGTTGGTCCCCAGGCGCTGTAAATGGCTGCCCACTGCTCCCTTGAGGGATGGGTTCAATGCAGATAATGAATTTCGCTACATGTATGTGTATGTGACAAAGTACCTTTACCTTTACCCTCTGGAAAGTCTTGCTCAGCTTTTTCTCCTATGGATCAATCATGTTTCCACACAGAGTGCAGAGCAGCCACGTCTGATGGATTGTTTAAGGTCATACACAAGAGGTGGAGGATAAGTCTGTTGCTTCAGGACAAATACTTTTCCTAAACGGTAGAGTGCAAGACATTTGAATCACAACAACTCAACAGCGAAGTGGAGATTTGAATCACTTCTGAACTCTATGTACTATATGGAAATGCTTGTAGTTTAATTCTGACCTCCTTTCCTTCCAACCCAGTCTCATGGCAGTTCGTGAAATGGTCACGTTATTTAATCTATTGATTCGTGTTCACAGGGACGTTTTTCTCTTTTTTTTCGTGGTGCCCAGCACGAAAAAAAACAAGATAAACGTGTTGTTGTACACGTATCAATAGATTAAAAATAACATGACAATTACACAAACTGCCGTGAGACCGCGTTGTTCCTTCCCACATTAAGTAAGTGACAATTAGGTGTTCAGAATCAGATAACTGGTCAAAAGTGAAATGCTGTCATTCTTGCATTATAAGTAAAAATGCAAAAGGACACATAAATTCAGCTTCTTCTTATTTTATTGGCGGGTGCCTGTTGAATGAATGACTTCTCGTTAGTAGATTATTACAGCTTAGTTACATTAGTTAGTTAACATTAGTTACAGCTAATGTTCTACATAGTGCCACCTGCTTTACCGGAAAGGTTACAAATAGTTAAATTCATTTTTATTTATAGCATCAAATCATAACAAGAGTTATCTCAAAACACTTTACAGATAGAGTAGGTTTAGACCACACTCGAGGAAAAACTTCCTTTTAGGGAGAAACCTTGGACAGACCCAGGCTCTTGGTAGGCGGTGTCTGACGGTGTTGGTTGGGGGTACGATGAACAGTGGCAATAATAGTCACAATAAAAGATAATGGAACTATGACTAGAAATAGTAGTTGTAGTAGTTCATGGCGTAGCAGGGCACTGCAGGGCGCATTCTTAGTTTTCTGTTTCACGACTAAAACAACTTTTGAACAAACACGTTCCACCAAAACAAGTTCCTTCTCAAGGCTATTTTGCAGAGCCACTGTCATTAAATCCTGTGCCTAGCAACGCCCAAGACGATTATGATTGGTTTAAAGAAATGCCAGTAAACCAGAGCACGTTTTTCTCCCATCCCAGAATGCTGTGTGGACTAGCCAGACCCTCCTCCGCAGCGCTGTGGAGGAAGGTCTGGCAATGCAAGACTAAGAGTAGTCTATCCTGTGTGTGTGTGTGTGTGTGTGTGTGTGTGTGTGTGTGTGTGTGTGTGTGCGTGCGCACGCACGTGCGAGTGTGCGTGTGTTGCGCAAAGCCGATAAACGTTACAGCAGTCCTCAATTAGTGCCTCTGTGTTCCAAGGACATTCTCTCTCAGCACATTAAAGGTCCCATGGCATGAAAATTTCACTTTATGAATTTTTTTAACATTAATGTGAGTTCCCCCAGCCTGCCTATGGTCCCCCAGTGGCTAGAAATGGCGATAGATGTAAACCAAGCTCTGGGTATCCTGCTCCTCCTTTGAGAAAATGAAAGCTCAGATGGGCCGATCTGGAATCTTCCCTTTATGACGTCATAAGGAGGAAAGGTTACCTCCCCTTTCTCTGCTTTGCCCGCTCAGAGAATTTGGCCCACCCATGAGAAAGAGAGAGACATCATGGCTTGAAAACGAGCGAAGCATGGCAGTTTGTCAAGGCCACACCCCCACCCTCCACCTCCACCAGATACAGTATTAGGGGACCACTAAGACCTATATAAAAGAGACTTCAGATACAGTATTAGGGGACCACTAAGACCTATATAAAAGAGACTTCAGATACAGTATTAGGGGACCACTAAGGCCTATATAAAAGATACTTCAGATACAGTATTAGGGGACCACTAAGACCTATATAAAAGAGACTTCAGATACAGTATTAGGGGACCACTAAGACCTATATAAAAGAGACTTCAGATACAGTATTAGGGGACCACTAAGGCCTATATAAAAGAGACTTCAGATACAGTATTAGGGGACCACTAAGGCCTATATAAAAGAGACTTCAGATACAGTATTAGGGGACCACTAAGGTCTATATAAAAGAGACTTCAGATACAGTATTAGGGGACCACTAAGGTCTATATAAAAGAGACTTCAGATACAGTATTAGGGGACCACTAAGGACTATATAAAAGATACTTCAGATACAGTATTAGGGGACCACTAAGACCTATATAAAAGAGACTTCAGATACAGTATTAGGGGACCACTAAGGTCTATATAAAAGAGACTTCAGATACAGTATTAGGGGACCACTAAGGTCTATATAAAAGAGACTTCAGATACAGTATTAGGGGACCACTAAGGACTATATAAAAGATACTTCAGATACAGTATTAGGGGACCACTAAGACCTATATAAAAGAGACTTCAGATACAGTATTAGGGGACCACTAAGGTCTATATAAAAGAGACTTCAGATACAGTATTAGGGGACCACTAAGGCCTATATAAAAGAGACTTCAGATACAGTATTAGGGGACCACTAAGGTCTATATAAAAGCATCCAAAAAGCAGCATGTCATAGGACCTTTAAGCTCTTTCTAGTTCTAGAACACCGCATTGGTGATTACTCTAATATGCACTCGGTTGTTAGCATTATTAACAAATCGAGGGAGGTCAGATATTACCTAGAGCAGCTGAACATAAATTGTGCAGGCGTCCTATTGTTTGTGTTGAGAGTAGAAATGACCTCTGATAGCTTCAGTGAGATAAAGTGTTGCTGAGTGACTTCAAAGTCATCCATCAACCCCTCTGACTGATTGTCCTCAGAGTGATTGCAGCTCGTACAGAAGCTTTATGTGTCTGATTCATGGCTTGGTCTTGGATGAGGCAGTTTCTGCAACAGCTGCAGGTAATAGATCAGTTAGAGGTGGAGGTGCAGGTAATTGGAAAAAAGTGACAATATCACGTTAAATGTAGCAATAATGCACCACCCACGAGGCGCTGCAATTATCCTCTCTGTTTATTACAGACAAAGAACAATACAAAATACAAAACAATCCATCAAACAGCAAGAGCAGAAAAAAAGCTAACTTGAGACAGAAATGTGCACAATGCAACACCTCAGATGGAAATACATCAGCTATGTGATTTTTATCATCTTTGTGTTCACCTCACAAAAGCTGGCTGCACCGTGCAGAACAGAAAACATCTCCACCACAACTGCTTGGTATTTCACCAAACACAAAATGGTTTCAACTGAGAACAAAGGGAGGGAATAATTAAACTGCACGATAAGAGTTACTTTACGCTACACAAAAAAACCTCTTTTATTTTAATTTTCTTATTTTCTCACATATTCAACTTTGGAGCTCATTAGCTTCCACTGACTGGTTAGGAATGATAAAACACGCTGATGCACAAAGGATCAAAACAAGCTTCTTCTTTTTTTAAATGCACTTGCTGGCACACGTTTGAAAACACAATATTGAATTAATTTCACGTTGCACTGCACAATTTCAATTTCAAGCAACTTCACAGTATAGACAGAAAAGCCTGCTGCTCGGTATGAAACAGGTTTCTTTCTTTTAGTCCACTCGGAATGCATTCCCTCTGAGTGCCCTTCAATTTATACATATACTGTACATCGCTCAAACGAACAGTCATTCAGAAATCAGAAAATTCTTCTTTTAATAGCAGGGTGAGCTATATACACACTGTGGATTGCACATACTCAAGTGTGGCACTTTGTCGCAATCTAGTTACACATTCCATCGTTGCTCTGCGGGGTTTTGCTGAGCAGATTAATCGGAGAAAAACGCTGGACTCTGCCTCAGGCAATAACAATGAATTACTGTCACAGCAGTTATCTGACGCTTTGACGAACAGCCTCTGTCTGCACATCAGGGTTACACATTTCTCCCTCATTATTATACACTGGCCACTGGCCTTCCAGTCCACAGTATCGTCTTCACACAGTAACCATAGCAACACAATGCTTTGGTGTGTCCATTAGGATGAAAGTCCCTGAAGCAAGCATTATAGTTCAGGAGGTTTTAAATTGACACAGCAGGTTTAAATGAGTCTCTGTAATGTCTGTCCTTTTTATTACTTGGACCTTTTCAAAAGGGCATGTAATTCCATATCTGTGCTTTCTCTCTACTAGCGTGAATGACATTTCACGGTGTTTTGCATTTGGATTCATTGGAATGACATGGTTTCTGGTGGGGAGGTACAAAGAGATATACAAAGGAGAGTTTCCCCCTGGAACGATAAACCTTCTGAGGAACTTGTTGCGTTTCGACTACAGGGACCAGGGTCTGAATGAAGTTCTGGGGGCTTTATTTCTTCCAGCCAAAAAAGTCCCTTTCTGAATGTACAGGAACCTTCGGGGAGGGGCTTGCAGGGATGGTCAAACACACATCGCGGCTGCTTCAACTCACCTACTGCTTCATTCATAAAACAAGGACGTTTTCAAGCCATTCAGCCTCTTTTTTCTTCTTCTGATTTTGATTCTGATACTCTCATATCGATTTATGGCCATTTTAGGACAAGGGGAGAACATTTCTCTGTGTTTGAAAGTCAATTTAGGCTTTGCTGTCGGCTTCCCGATTCGTTTTAAAAAAAAAAGACAGAGAGAAAGAGAGAGATTATGAGCCAGTGCCACACTAAACTGCAGGCGGGCGAGTGAAGTAAGAGAGAGAGAGAGAGAGAGAGAGAGAGAGAGAGAGAGAGAGAACGGAGAAACAAAGCTGTGAATGAGAGAAATAGAACTATTCATCTCTGATTGTTTCAGTTTGCGTCAAGGGTGTAACTTTGG
The DNA here is from genome assembly GCF_031162955.1 of Sander vitreus. NCBI lineage: Eukaryota > Metazoa > Chordata > Actinopteri > Perciformes > Percidae > Sander > Sander vitreus. Next base: position 25,502,508 of record NC_135860.1, on the reverse strand, counting down.
GTTCAACACTGGGTGGGTTGAGATCTCCACTTTTGAGCCAAATTGAAATTTTGAGCATATCAAACACATCATTGTCTGCATTTTGGTGAATTTTTCTGCAACATTTTGTGCCTTTTCTGCATCAAGTTATGGTGCAAATGTCTTTATTTATGTAAAGGAAATTATAATAGTTTTAATAATAATAATCAAAACCCCTGTAAATTACACCTATGGGTTGCATTCTAAAGAACAAATAAAGAACAGATGATTTTGTGCAGACAGCTTATAGTTTCATTTTCCTCTACTGCATTTTATTCATACCTTTGCAGCGATGCATTCTCATGAACAGGTTTGTACGATCTCGTTCGAAAAGTTATGCACAACAACTCGTATGATATACTACGAAATTACGGCGACCGCCGGCCATTCACATGACGACCGGTCACATGACAGTAAAGTTTAGCGACTTTCACAGTTAAATTTAGCGCTGACGACAGTTTAATTTAGGCACCAAAACGACCAGTTATGATTTGAAAAAGATTGTGGTTTGGGTCAAAACATCGGTCTCCTTAAGAAGTACACCCGGGACACAAACACCTGTCTTGTGTTTTCCTCTTAACTTTGAACTCCGCTCCCCCGCTTAAAAGCCCTGTGTTTAAGGACCCATCTATCTGCCCCAACCTCCTCCCTATGTGGATCTTCACGCTCTTATACAGCTGCAGTCAATGTGGTGCATACAGTAAAAAAATGTGTGGAACACATACGATTTACAGTGCATTACTACATCACTACGCTAATAATAATAATAATAATCATAACGTTTATTTATATAGTGCCTTTCATGAAACCCAAGGATGCTTTACAGAATTACTGTGGCTAAGCTAAAGGAGGTTGTAGGCTGTGGTAAACAGGTGGTGTTTCAGGAGGTTGTTTTTTTAAAATGTCCAGGGATGTAGCATTTTGGATATCTGCAGGGAGGGTGTTCCAGAGGGATGGGGCTGCAACACTAAAGGCTCTGTCTCCAAAGGTACAGAGTCTGGTATGGGGAATGGAGAGCAGGCCCAGCGTCTGAGCTCTCTAGTATCATTCATGACCATTTGAGGCTCTGCTGAGATTGCGTGACGACGTTTGTCTGGGATCAGCGAGAGAAAGCGAGGCTTTGAATGAGACAAATAAAACCCTTTATTGTTTCTCAGTGGTTATGATCTAACGCACAGTGAGCTGTATTTTGTTGTTGTTAAGTGTTTCTTAGACGAAACAGCGGGCACACTGAACTTCAGGCTGCGTGTGCGAGTGTGTTTACCCCTGCAACCACATGCAGCCCTCATCCTGTAATGTCATCAGCAGACTAATTTGTCTAATCTTCACGGGTCTTTAGACCGCAGTGGAAACACACTCAACAATTGGCTGAAGAAACCTTGTAGTTCCTTTTAAAATAGTTACCTTGTGTCGAAACACACCTTGAGAAAAGAATCTTGCTTCAACTAAAAGTACCACAGAGATGGTATCCTAGGGCCGGGCGATATGAACACTGATTATGATAGAAAATGTCCTTGATTCGAAATTATACTGTTGATGAATTAAGATTGCATGACGACATAGGGCCTACTATTACCAATCCCAACACAGAAACAAAGCTGTCATATGCCATTTATCCAAGTTACTTGAAAAATGTTACACGTTACATATTATTCATTTCAATAACGTTACTTTACTAATTACTAAACAGCAAAGGTTAGAGTTAGAATGAATTAGTTAAATCCCTCATTACTTCTGTTACTTAGCCCAGACCGTCATTGACTTTTTTATCACTTAGAAGCCTCCACGCCCACACATTACATCTTATGTATTTAACATGTGTAGAAAAAGAAAACGAGATGTTGTAGTTTAACAAGCAGCCAGCCAACAGCTAATACGACACAATATGCAAAAGGCTACATTCACATTACGGGGCTTAATGCTCAATTCCGTCCACATCCAGTCTTTCTGACTAGACTGTATCAGGCATCATCGGATCAATCAATAACAACTTAATACTTAAATTCAGCCAGCGTAAGACCCAGCACCAGGGGTCTGATCCTGGGATACCCGTTGGATCAGCTAACTTTCTTTTACGGCCGTTACATGGATCTAACAGGTGGGCTGGGGGTAACAGTGTACAGCTCTGTGTCTTACCAGCCCACTGTTACCCCGGGCAGAATTCGAGTTGCTACAGCCACTAACTGAAGGTCCGTTTCCTAAGATACCGTCCGTTCGCTGGACCAAATTTCATTGAAAAAATCAAATTTCTGTGTCCACACTAAAAAAAATCTGATCGGTTTAAAATGAGAGCCAAAACATAGTATTTTTTGGGCCACATTTGCTTGTAATGTGAGCATTGCCTAAGAAAACGTTGGAGTTACCGGGAGTGGCGTTTCTTTTGGTGGAGGCTATCTACCTCCCCGCACCTCCAACGCCCGGACCAAGACAGACTGTAGCGGACCAGTCTCTCCAGTGAATGCACAGAGACCCCAAGCTATCCCACCTCCATCAAACTACCGGTAAGAATGAAAACAATTCGACCCCCAAACTGTCAAAGTAACAGAGAGGTACTGGGATTAGTAATTTATAATTTAAACTACTGAATTTCAAATTGTAATCCCTTACGCAATTTAGTAGTAAAAAAAGAACTGGTCATATGGTAGTCTTTTGGAAACGGACAGCCCCCTTCCCAAGATAGGCACAGCGGGATAGGTTGAGTTAGCTAAACATGTCACATGCTATTATTTTGTTATCAGAGGTTGGATAGTTGGACAGGAAAGATTAGCACTTCCTTTGAGAAAACTTGTTTGTGCTGATACAGAAAGCGACAGCTCTGCAGCTACAATAGCCTTCAATGGTAAAAAGCTGCTGTGGAAAAACAAGGTAATGTTTGGTGGTGTGGCTTTATCTGGAGCCCTGTTAGGCCACAGAGTTGATGAGAGTCCCAAACAGGGCTAGTCTAATGTAATTTAGAGTCTGTCACGGAACAAGTAGTCTAGGTGATGTATACTGTTAACAGGAAGATACCAGGGAAATACCAGGAACTTATTTAAACCTTAAAGCTATAATGCATAGTTTCTGTCGCCCCCGTGAGGAATTCTAAGTAATGACAACAACACTGTCGGCGCATCCACATGATACAAGCCTTCCGTGATCGCGCACCACCCCCACCCCTCTTCCACACAGTTGCTAGTAGCCAAGGAGGACACGGAGGATTAAAAAAACATGATGGACTCCTCGGAAAAGGTAATTATCTTCACTCGAGCTTCTGTGCGGGAAAGTCACTGGACGACACAATCTTCTGAACATATCCATACTGAGAAATACAGAGAGAGTTGTGTGGAGCTGATCGTCTTAATACGCTTATTAGCAACTCATTTGGCAATGGCTTGAATGTAATGGACGTTCAATAATTTACGCACTAAAGCTTTAAATATCACCATCTGATGACGCATACAGAGTGCAAGCACTCGTGCTCTCACCAGTAATTAGACACAACCGTAAGAACAAGTAGCAATGCTCTCAATGAAACACCCTGCAACAAACTGTAATGTATGTAGTTTAAATAATGAGCCTAACTCAACAAAGATATAAGCATATGGCTGTAAAGATTTCACACAGTGGGATTCATAGGTTAGACTGACAAGAGTGAGGATATTTTTTGTTTATTTTTGTATAATTTATATTTTTAATTTCAACATATATTCTGTCTGCAGCTTAAACAATTCTTGGTCATTTTTCCAACTCTGCATCCTACTAGGGATTTTAGTTCAACAAGGAAATAGGAATTAGGAATCTTAAAATCAACAAAAAGTAGTCCCTTCATTAATATCTTTATGAATATGTTGATAAAATGTTTTGCTATATCACTCAGCCCCATGGTATCCACTTCCGAAACTTCCCGCTGTTAAATGTGACAAATTACAGTGTTTGGTTTAACAGACTCTGGTTCTGTTTAGAGTGGAGAGGGAGGAGGGAGTGGATGGAAGCAGTTTGCTTTAATTAAGTTTCAGCTTGCTGTATCGATGTGTTTTAGCAAGATTCGTAAACGCTCCCTGCACTTATTTTGTACAAAATGCTAAAGGTCAGCTTATCAAATAGCAATCTATTTTGCTTTTGGCAACTTGTCTTGTCAATTAAAATAAACATTTCCATGAGAGAATACCTTGCTGACATTAAGTCAGAAGGATCTGGGACCGTTTAATTACCACTTCTCTAAAATGTCCCCTGGTTGACTGAATCCATACTGCAGCTGTCAGACTCTCGGCTCTTCTCTTTAGGGGGAAAAGTGTGTTTTTACTCAGGCTTGGACACCACTCCCTGGCAGTGAATGCTCTGTGAACGGCATATTCTTGACATTTGGCAGGATGCTGGCGGGTAAGTACTGATCTGTCGGCATGTTTAGCTCATCCATTTCTGTGGTGAAGTGGTCAGGACTTTCCCCATTGGATGTCTCCTTGATGACGCTATAGTTTAGTGCCACACTGTAACAAGGTGGTTTCTCCATACGCTGAGGGCCGCAGTGACACAACTTCTTAAAAGAGGCACGGAACTTCTGGGACATAACGTTGTAGATGACCGGGTTGATGGCGCTGTTTAGGTAGATGCAGAGACGGCAGAAGAGCAGGAACCAGGTGTCCAGGTAGGCTTTGTCCAGGAAGGAGTTGACCACCACTAAGGTCCGGTAGGGCATCCAAAGTAAGGCGAAGAGGATCACCACCACAGCCAGCATCTTTGTCACCTTAGAAAATTCAATCATGTGTTTAAAAAAGTGTGAAACAAAATGAAATCACATACAAATGGACAATTAATTGAACTTTGAGTGTTTTACACGCACAGGTACTCTATACTAAAAATGGTTTCCCAGTAAGCCATGCCTACAAACAGCTAAATGGAATTCAGCCATCAGTCATTTTCAGCTGATCTTTTGACATGTCCAAATGTTTTCTGGCCTATTCCTAAATATATAATCCTGATTTCATTCAATTTTCGCTCCATGCTTACTCTTCCTGACACTCTCCTGTTAGAACTTCTTAATTTGGTCATCAAAGAATTAGTTTAATTACAAAAATCAATAATGAAGCTATAGCACAAGTTCAGGCAGGAAGACTACTTTCGCATGCTTAAGCCTTCTTTATTTCTCACACATCTGTATTCAATCCTCACACACATCCTCACTTATTATTCCTTGCTGTCCTGTCTGGGGCTGTCAACCTTATCAGCTGCTCTCATCATCATCATCAAATTAGAATAATTCTTTTAAGACTTTAAAATCTTCAAAGACCAAAATAAGGTCATTCAAATAACATCTATCAAAAATCTAGCATGAATTGTGATTTTGGTTGTGGCTCATAAATGCTAAGTAAAGCGATTATCCTGTACTGTTGTGCTAATACACTGTTTGAACAATTGAATTTGTCTTTCGAAAGAGAACACCATTATAACTTCACAACTTAAACATGAATGCAAATACAGCATAAATGACATTTATGAAAGATAACTGCAAAGGTTTTGTCAGGTAAGAGATTAATCCAGCTGGTAGGTTTTCCACCAATAGTGGCACCACGTTTGGGTGAAAATGTGACCATTAACAAACCAAGCTATTCCTTGGAAAAACTTAAAACTGTGGTTTTGTAGATCTCATAAAATACTCATTATTTATCCAGATGCTGTTAAAGAATGTCTAACCTGGAAGACTGATGTGTATGCGAAATTAAACAAAGCCTGGATTTAATATCATTTTCTTGATGGTAATCCTGATGTGAAACTCGCGCGCAATTACATTGTATACATATTTATGCTGTGTCGTCGTCGCTGCACTTGGGTGACAAAATTGGATTGGATAGGGGCACTGCCAGTGTCATCAGTGAGCAAAATGCCTAATCCTGGATCCTCATTACTTCTTGACGTTTAGGTAATTCGGTAACATACATGGTAGATGGTAGGAGCTGTGTCCGCAGAGACACGTGATTGTGTGTTTGTGGGTGTGTGTCAATCAAAGATAAATACAAGCCATACCGATTGAGAAAAAGTCACACGCCTATTTGAGTTGGGGTTAACTGATTAGACAATCTAATTGAGCGTGTTAGTTCCCTCAGGGTACCACACCCACTGTCATTCCAGGAAGGTTTCCTCCCGTGATCTGATAAACAAACATCAAGCTCTGCTATCTGCCTGTGTGTCTGTGCCTTTAGAGGATTCTGTTTCATTTTGAACAAAGTAGGAATTAATTGCAGGGTGTGTGTGTGTGTGTGTGTGTGTGTGTGTGTGTGTGTGTGTGTGTTTTATTTATATATTTTTTACAGAGGAAAGATGATGTCAGAAGTGGATGAAACTGTCTTGGATAGTTTGAGTTTACTACACGCGTGATGAGCCGGAATGTGTTTTTCTTAAGCATGCACATAAACGCACGCATGCACACACACACACACACACACACACACTGAGCAAGGTAATTCAAAAGGTGGCTGCACCTTGAGCTCTTATAAAGAAAGCATCCATTAACATTAAAAAAAACCTATAAAACCCTTGTGTCTTATCACTTTTGTCAGTTGTATTCTGCAGGCCGCTTTATAAATTTGGGCTTCAGAGCTTTAAAAAATGTGTCTCTGCTCTGTTCCATTGGACAAAAAAGGGACAAATTGAGTCCTAGGTGCACTTTGTTAGATTTAATGTGAAAGTAAATGAGTGCTGGCAGTGCTTTGATGCACTCATATACAGTAAAGTGAGTATGTAGGTGTGCTTGGGGTCAGTTGAAACATTTTGAAAGAAATGTTTTAGCGAACAATTTGAATGTGAATAGAAAATCCATATTTTATTCAATTATAGATACACTCGTCGTCTCGTGTCAACCTTAATGTTGTGTCTTGGCTACTGAATATCCCTTTTTAACAGCTCCATAAACATACTTAACATTGTGTTTTTGATGTTAATAATTCATGACTCTTACTAATCTTATATGAGTTGCTTATAACAGGCCCCGACAAACATGATTTCATTTAACTAATGACTTATTTCAGAAGTCCACTACAGATCTTCTGTTTGGGGTGTTTGGGTCAGCTGGGCAAAATAAGATGGTTTTTCATATGCTCTATATCTGTGACTGTGAGTGGTGTTGACTGCACTTTTTAGGCAGTACAACCCTCCTAAATAAATCTATTAGGAGCCATGTTATTGTAGTTTTATAACAGTGCACAGTGACATGAAATGTTTCCATATGCTGTTATAACAATGTTTTATGCTCATTTCTGTTTTGTATCACCTTCATCAAATACCACTTTATTGCTTATTGCTCCTAAATACCTTATTATCATATTTGTATTAGATGTGCCCCAGTGTGTGGGTCAGTTGTAACAGAGCCCGTGGCCGGTGCATTGTTCCACTTTCCTTAATAATAACATTATTTTCCTCATTTTTTTTGTATAAAGCAGTCTTGTGGATCTCTCTGACTGGGTATGAGGGGATTGAGTGACATCACTCAAACTTGTTTCTGATTGGAGGAAATTCAATCAACCTGTGGTCCAGCTGGACACATTCTCTGCAAGTCTGCACAAACACAATCATCAGTCAATGAACTACTACTTCATCTACTGTAACTAGTTGCGGAATGTCACTAAGCATGTTTTCTCAAGTAGGCCTACTATACAGTAAAAAGTACAAATTTGAGGTACTTCTACTTTACTTGAGTCTTTTCTTTTCATGCCACTTTCTACTTCTACTCCACTACATTAATCTGACAAATGTAGTTACTAGTTACTTTACAAATTAAGATTTTTGCGCACAAAACACATGTAGTTAAATATGAATGTGATGTTTGATTATAAATTAAACTACCCAACAATATTCAGGCCTACCACACACAACTGTTTGCATCGTTTCCAGTTTCTAAAATGTGAGGATTTTTCTGCATTGAGTACTTTTACTTTTAATACTTTAAGTACGTTTTCCTGATGATACGTACATACTTTTACTCATAACAGAGTATTTTTACAGTGTGGTGTTAGTAGGCTACTTGTACAGGATCTGAATACTTATAATCTTCCACCACTGAATGTAAACGTTAAGAAGCAGAACATGTGTCCCACCTGTCTGCGGGAGGCAGCCGTGGTGCTGCTGGAGGAGCAGCTGCTGACCATCCTCCCTCCCTGACTCGTCTCCTTCCTCCACTTCTGGGTGCTGCCCATGGGATCTGAAGGCAGCGGGTTGAGGAAAAGTATCCGGGCGATGAGTCCGTACATAACTGTGGCCAGCATGAGAGGCAGCACGTAAAACACCGCGAAATCTGTAAAGTAAATGGGCAGATAGTAACTCCTGGACACCTTGTAGGCGCAGCTGAGCAGAACCACGTTGTCATACACCAACTTTTTCGTGTCGGACAGAAAGAGCCACATGACGCAGTAAACGGACGTGAGCGCCCAGACCAGCATGATGATTTTCTTCGCCCTGGATAAAGTGCACAGGAATTGCGCTTTGATTGGGTGGCAGATGGCGATGTAGCGCTCCACGGTGAAGGCGGTGATGGAGCAGGAGGACGCGTTTATTCCCAGGTACTGGAAGTAAGTGATCCCCAGGCAGCCCGCGTAGCCGTACGCCCACTGGCCGTGCAGGGCGTCGGTGATGTTGGGCAACCCGGCGGCCGTCAGGACCATCAGGTCAGCCGCGGCCAGGCTCACCAGGTAACAGTTAGTGGGATTCCGCATGTGTTTGGTGGTCAGCACCACCAGTATGACCATCACATTCCCCACAATCCCCAAGCCGCATATGAGGGACACCAAAAATACGCTGACCACTTTGTATTCAACTGTGTAGTCAGTCCAAACACCCAGGGTGTGATTGTCCTGCAGCGACGTGTCATTCCCCACAGTCACGTTATCCATGGTGAGGTTTTCCATAACAGCGGGAGGCTGTGGCTCTGTGCGCTTTTAAGACAATTAGGCTACACCAGGTATTCAAATTCAATCACAAGAATTCCCAAGAACTCATTGCAAATACGCTGGCACCAGAAGTCCAACGACCTTTACATCCTCCAAAAAAAAAAACATAATTTCAAATATATAATCCAGTCAAACTGCCTTTTCTTCTCCACCAAACCCAGTTCCTGATATTGCAAAGCCATCAATTGAAAGTACATACATACATAATAAATAGCAGATAGATGTCTGTTGGTTGAAGTTAGAGGTGTTGCAGGCAGCTCCGTGCCCTGCTCCTGTCTCACTGCTCACGCAGTCATGACTGAGAGCTTCCTGCAGAGTCTCTCTGCTGCTGAGAGCCTCACACACGCACGCACGCACGCACACACGCACACACACACACACACACACACACACACACACACACACACAGTGAGGTCACAGCAGGCTCACGCTGGAAACACACACTTTGCCTCTTTTATGCTTGGGCTTAAGGAGCCTAAATGATTGTGTTGCATACATTTTTGAGGGTTTATGAATGCATTTGTCAACAATTGCAACTGATGTATAAATGTCTGATAACACTTTAGGACAGTTATTATAATTATATATGATAATTTAGCTGGTTTTCAGGCACGTCTAAATTAAAGACGTGACTAAAGATGGCGCTGCTCAGCGGCTGACATGCACATGGGAGCTCTGATTGTTTGGTCAATGTTTGTTTGTGTCCGTTGTTTCTGTTTGTTAATTACGGTCCCTCGGTGTCAAGTCGTGTTTTTTGTATGTTTCGAATGTAAACGTCAGTACATTCCAGTACAATGGACAGTAACATGGCTTACTTGGAACTCTTTCTGGCGATCACTCTACTCTATCTACTCCTGTCAAACACCGAGCCATTCAGGATAACCTACGGCAGACATCAACTACTTCAGCTGGGCCTAACAACACAGCTGCAGTGGAAACCTAGAATGGACTTTCCAGTGGAATGCCTACGTCCAACTAAACAGCGACTTGTCAGGACAAAGAGAAAGCGTGGCTCGAGAGGAGGAATTAAACTCTGCGTTCGTGCAAGAGGATCTAAAGATCGCTGAGGAACAAATTAGTTGAACTCCATGCCTCTACGCAATACCAGTATAAATACAGAGATAGTTGTCTGTTATGTTTTTCAGTGAGACTTTTTCAGTGAGGTTAAAACAAAAAAAAAGGTTAAACTGTACAGTGAACAATGATAGTCTTTCCCTACCTGGCTTTGGTACACCGGGGAAATCGATCGGTGGAGGACTATGCATGTACATTAACACCAAGTGGTGTAGACACCATATCATTAGACACACCATCAATTCCCCAAACCTAGAACTCCTATTGGTTTCCCTAAGACCCACATATTTACCACGAAAGTTTGGCCAACTGTTTGTATGTCTAGTGCAGCCAACCCCAATTAGCGGCCCGCGGGCCAGATCCGGCCCGCAGGAGCCAAATGTCTGGCCCACACTGACAGCATTGGCATTCACTTGTTATAATAAACATGAATTTAATATCCGCGGCTCTGCTTTATTTTGAAATTATCCCACACCTTCCACTTGACCTGTGGCCTTTACCGCGTGCATACGTAAGACGTGCTTCGCGCGCTTTGCGTACTCGTCTCCACTCGACTAGCTAGTGTAGTGTCACACACACACAGTAGCCGCAGCCGCTCGCCAGCTAGCCCTCTTTCATCAAAAGGACTGACCACTTCCTCACAAAAAATTATTAAATGCAGTCAAACCAACATGGCATTCGCCAAGATACGCAAGGTAGACCAGGAGAACCGTCAGTTCAAAACTGACTGGACTGAGAGGTATTGTTTTTTTTTACCGGACCACAACAGTGCTAAGCCCACATGCTTAATATGCATGCAGACTGTAGCTGTAATCAAAGCGGACAATCTGAAGGGACATTTTAACTCTATTCGTAATGCCAGTTTTAATGCAAACTACCCAGAAAAATCTGACCAGCGCAAACAAAAAATTGCAAGCATGTTAACATCATACAAGCACTCGGTTTTAACTATGTGTAAAACAACATCGGCACCAGAGAGCGCAACAGCTGCCTCATTACACGTTTCTTGGAAGCTTGCAAGAGCTAAGAAGCCATTCGCCGATGCCGAGTTAATTAAACAATGTGCAATCGACATGGCTGCCGAAGTTTTAAACCAAGAGGAACAAGTAAAATAAAAAGTTGTTGAGCTGTTGAAGCAAGTGCCGCTGTCGGCTAACACGGCAACCAGAAGAGTCAAAGTTTTAGCGGAGGAGTGTTTTTCCAGTCTACTCACAGATTTGAGGCAAACCGAAGCATTCTCACTGGCAATAGACTCGTCTTGTGACCGAACCGACATGGAACAGCTGTCTGCGTTCGCAAGATTTTTTGATGGGAAGACATTCCGGGAGGAGCTGCTGTGTTTGATTTCTCTACCCGGGCGCACAACCGGGGAAATAATATTCGACGAGCTGACACAGTTCTTCGAAAGGAACGGCTTAGATGTGAGTAAAATTGTCTCTGTTGTTCCGTCGATGGTGGGACACCACCAGGGCTTGGTAAGCAGGCTTCCTGCCCTTAACCCAGCACTCCTGGCATTTCACTGCATTATTCACAAGTCAGTTTTGTGCGCAAAACTGTGTGGAAAAATGAAAGAGACCATGGATACTGTGACTCGACTAGTTAACTTTGTCCGTGAGAGCTCTAGTCTGCAGCATCGCCTTTTTAGAGCATTACTCGAGGAAATGTCAGCTGAACACAAGGATCTTTTGCTCCACAATGACGTTTGCTGGCTGAGCAAAGGCCGTGTGTTGGAGAGGGTGTGTGACCTGCGTGATGAACTTGTGTCATTTTTATCCAGCCTGCAGAGCCAAAAAGCCAGCGCCTTTTTGAGCTTTTTAACTGACAACAAGGTGATATCAGATGTTACTTTTTTGTGTGACATCATGTCTCATCTAAATCACCTTAACCTGTGACTACAAGGCAAGAACCACACTGTTGCTGACATGTATGAGGCGATTGAAGCTTTCCGGTCAAAGCTGTACCTCCTGGAGAGAGACATTCATGGGAGAAAGTTGCACTTTCCACGTCTGCGTGAGCATTGTGAGAAGAATAAAATGCAGGAAGAGCCAGCAATGAAGGATTTTGTGTCCAGGCTGGCAGAAAACTTCAAGGAAAGATTTGAAAGCTCCCCTAAACTCTCAGCTGACATCCTTCTCTTCGTAAGACAGCCGTTTTCTGTGTCAGCTGACGGCCAGTGGACTGCAGAGGCCAAAAAGCTGGTTCTTATGCTGAACACGGTAGGTTGGAGATTAGAGATCAACCGGTGTAAAAGCACCGCCTACCTTCCATAGATGAGGCGGCTCTTCAGATGGAGATCTTGGAGATGGGAACATCTGATTTGCTCAAAGCTCAACACAAGGATGCACTGGTGAGTGACTTTTGGATCCACGTGGTTCCCCAAGCTCGTTTTAAAAACACCAGAGATATTGCAATGCTCCTACTCACGATGTTCCCCTCAACATACATCTGTGAATCAGCATTTTCTTCAATGAATGCTATCAAGAGCCAGGACAGAAACAGACTCAGATTCACATCTTGGACAGTGCCTCAGGATCGCCACAACAGAATACAGGCCTGACCTCAGAAAGGTTGCCTCATCCCGTCGCTCTCACCTCTCTCACTGATTGGTGAGTGAACCAGATCCAATTATTTTATGCTATTTGTCAATCTTCTTGCGGTATAATAATTATTACAATGAAATAACCATTTAATATGTAATAGCATGTTTCCTACTAAATATGCTACACAGCTTAATTAAAAGTAAATGGCATCCAACTAGTTAGTCAAATTTAAAACTTAATACACAGCAATAAAAAAATAATACGCAAATAAAAGCTAATTAATTATATTGTCACATTAAAATCAAACACTTTTGGTCGTTAACAGCTTGATATTATTTGGTTCACATATTTTAAAAGTTTAAAAACTAATGTGGCATATTCTGATAACACATTTGAAAAGTAACTAACTAAAAATCTCTGTCTGTCTGTGTTTGTCCTTCTGTCTCTTAGAAAGACCGTCTGAACGCAGATATCCAAAGCCTGGGTGTTCCAGACAGAAGTGGGCGCTGTGTGTGTGTGTGTGTGTGTGTGTGTGTGTGTGTGTGTGTGTGTGTGTGTGAGAATGTGTGTGTGTGTGTGTGAGAATGTGTTTGCTGGACTTTTTGTTTGCTGTTTGCACAGAATATGCTCCAGGGGCATTTCATAATTGAATAGTTGGTTTTGGACTAATTTAGTATTTTTCATTTTTCTCTTATGTGACTCCTAAAACCACTACTAATAATTATAAAATCACAATAGAAGTTAAATCCGTGCATAAAACTGTCGCCAAAAAAAACAAACATGTTGGCCCTCGGCTTGGCATGCCTGACCAAATTTGGCCCTTTTGGAAATCTAATTGGGGAACCCTGGTCTAGTGTATATTCCCCCTAACGGAATATGTTACAAATTACATTTTTGGGCATGTATTCTGTATTCTGTAAAGGAATACGTTTTGAAAGTATCCTTCCCAACACTGCTCTTACCGACAAAAACTGAAAAGGGAAAAACCTTAAATAACATCAGTGCGTGTGTGGGACGACGACAGTGTGACAGCTCTGCAGGGCTGTTTTGACTGCACGGAGTGGAGCGTTTTTGACTGTGTAGATCTCGACAACCATGCGGATGTTGTCACGTCAAATATTAACTTTTGTGTGGATAATGTGATCCCGACAAAACATGTGAAACAGTTTGCTAATTCAAAACCTTGGATTACAACCGAAATTAACAAACTGTTTGTGGATAAAGAAAGAGCTTATGAAGCAAATCACAGCCATGGAGGCAAGCTGATTCAGAAGGAAATACAGACGAAAACCAAACAGGGCAAGAGCCAATATAAAGACAAAGTTGAACAACAACTCAAGGAAAAGAACTTCCGTATGGCGTGGAGGGGTATTAAAACTATCATAGGTCAAAGTCACCACTCAAACACCCCGGTACATTCAGTCGAGCAAGCAAATGCCCTGAATGAACACTTTGTGAGATGGGAGAGTGACGTGCCAGCCAATCCAATCAACCTCGATGAAAAAGCAAGTGCACCAATCAGGGTAAGCTGTGAGGAAGTGGGGCGGATCTTCTCCCATATAAGGACACGGAAAGCTGACAGGCTGGAAGGCACCATCCTAAAGAGCTGCAAAGAACAACTGAGCCCGATGTTCAGAGGACTGTTTCAGAAATCACTTGACACAGACAAAGTCCCAGTGATATGGAAAACAGCAGAAATTGTATAACTTCCTAAGAAAACCAAACCAGTTGGACTGAATGATTTTAGACCAGTGGCACTCACTTCTGTTGCTATGAAGTGCTTTGAGCGGATCATTTTAATTTGTCTCAAAATACAAACCCAAGCTCACATGGACACATTACAGTTTGCTTACAGAGAGAAAAGGGGAGTGGAAGATGCTGTCACAACCATCCTAATGGGATTTACAAACACCTTGAAACACCTGCCTCTTATGTACACATCCTGTTTGCAGACTTCTCTTCAGCTTTCGAAATCATCCAGTCACACATTTTGGTAGAGAAGCTGACAAACATGGGTGTAAACCTCGCTCTTGTAAAGTGGATTCAGGACTTTTTAACAAGTGGATTCAGGACTTTTTAACAGGCAGACAACAGTATGTGAGGGCGGGTCACAGTCAGTCAAGAACCATCACGACAAACACGGGAGTGCCACAAGGATGTGTTTTATCACCATTGTTATTTATCTTATATACTAATGATTGTGTCAGCCACCATTCCAACTGCTCACTGATGCAGATGATGCTGCCGTAGTCGGTTTTTTAACAGATAATGAACAGGACCACAGGACTGAGGTTGACCACTTCCATGAATGGTGCAATTAAAAACTCACTAATTTTAAACATGGCGATTGATTTTAGGAAAAGGCCCCCTCCACTGCAACCTGTTACTATTCAAGGGACAGTCATTGAGACTGTGGAGGAGTATACGTATCTGGGCACTATTATTGATTACAAACTCATCTCTACTACGAAGCAAGATTTGGCGTTAACGAGGTAACTTCAGGTTCAACCCAGGGTTTTGTGTATCACGACGGTGGATCACTTGTTACCGGGTTCAATCGCTGTGGTAACTTATGCTGAACACGGCAGGTTGGAGATTAGAGATCAACCGGTGTAAAAGCACCGCCTACCGACCAATCAATACTCGATTGATAACGGCGTCACCGTTCTTAGAAGATCAGGTGGAGCTCAGTGCGCTCAGAAAAGTTAAAACATTTAGAGACCGACAACCCCGTTAACATTCCCTGATGGGTATTGTTATGAAAGATATAGATTTTCAGCAGAGGGAATTACGTGTAGGCTATTTATCGGCTTGTTGAGCCATGTGTTGCCAATGCGCAACACATTAATTATATTTTTATATTTTTTATTTGCTCTCACGATGGCTTACCACTGCCAGAGTTGCAACTGATATAATAGGCTAAAGCAATGACAGTTTATGGAAAGCAAAGGCGGGTGGTCTTTCGGTCCAGAACAGGAACATGCTGGACAAGGTGACTAAAATGGGCAGGAAAATTACTAGAGATGGTCCGATACCATTTTTTGCTTCCCAATACCGATTCCGATACCTGAACTTGCGTAGCGAGTACTGATCCGATACCAGTGTGTCATATATGTTTTAACAACTGTATACTACTATCCCTGTATGGATGTGATATTATTTCTCTTTGTTGTCAGTCTGGCTCAGATTAAACTCTTTGTGAAACATGAACAATGAATGCCACAGAACTTTCTGTGAGTACCCTCCAGTACTTCCCGATACCTCACTGAACAGTATACCCTAATTCTGGCCATGAGGATACTGGATGATCCATGTTTGACCCATCCACCACCCCGACCAACCTCCATGCGCGGATTTTCGGCTCTTTATACTACTCCCTACCATTTTCGTGCTGTGGCCACGAAATATGCTTCCCATTGAATTACATTACTTCACATTTTCGTGCTGGCCACCACGTAACAAATGAGAAAAACATGCCCGTGAACACGTATCAATAGATTAAAAATAACGTGACATTTACACAACCTGCCGTGACACCGGGCTGGATCACAGGTTATCCATTGGGCCCACACCTCTCCCCTCACCTGCCACCCGGGAGTTAGGAGAACTTGTTTTGCTATTCAGCAACGCTTCTGGTGGCCAGCTATGGAGAGAGAGGTGAGGGAGTATGTGTCCGCCTTCCCTGTCTGCGCCCAGAATAAGTGCTCCAACCAACCCACAGCGGGTCTCCTACACCTGTTGCCAGTTCCCCAGCGACCCTGGGCAGACATCTCTCTACCACCACTGTTCTTACTGTTGTAGATCGTTTTTCTAAGATGGCACATTTTATCCCTCTGACCAAACTACCCTCAGCAAAGGAGATAGCGTAATGCTGTCCCAAGTTTTCAGGATACATGGCCTACTTAGGGATGTGGTTTCTTACCGAGGGGCCCCAGTTCGTGTCCAAGTTCTGGAAGGCTTTCTGCTCCCTCCTTGGGGCCATTTTCATCTTCAGGTTACCATCCCCAGTCTAACAGCCAGACAGAGCGCCTGAATCAAGAGCTGGAGAAGGGGCTGCGCTGTTTGGTTTCCCGTAATCCCTCATCATGGAGCAAATACCTGGTCTGGGTTGATTACGCCCACAACACCCTACCCTGTGCATGCACCGGGTTCAGCCCCCTGCGCCTATGGCTACCGGCCTCCCCTGTTCGCCCTGCTGTAGAATGCGGTGGGGGTCCCATCAGCTGTTGCTCTGGTAAGCAGGTGGAGGCGCACTTGGACCCGTGCTCGCCAGATGTTGAGAAGTTCGGCACATTACAAGAGGATGGCTGACCGACGTCGTGCCGAGGCGCCACATTATAAGGTGGGCCAGAGGGTGGTAGGTTCCCAAGGAGAATTGTAAGTTGGCGCCTTGATTCGTTGGTCCATTTCCAGTGTCTAAAGGGATTAATCCTGTGGCTGTGAGACGCAGACTCCCCAGGTCCATGAGGGTCCACCCAACATTCCACGTCAGTAAAGTCAAGCCTTTAACAGAGAGCCCGTTAGTGCCAGTCACACCTCCCCCACCTTCACCTCGTCTCATCGATGGAGGCCCGGCCTACACCATCAGGAAGTCGCTAGCTGTACGGAGAAGGGGGCATGGCCGGCAATATCTCGTCGATTGGGAGGGATATGGACCTGAGGAGAGGTCATGGGTTTCGGCCAGCAATATCCTGGACCCCAACCTCATTTGTGATTTCCACGAGTGGCACCCTAATGAGCCTGGGCCGTCAGGAGTCGGCCCTAGAGGAGGGGGTACTGTCATGCCCAGCTCCCCATCCCAGGTCATGTTTTCAGTTTTCTTTCACAGCCACTTACCTTACTCACTTCCTGTTTTATTTTGAAATTCACTGTGTGTTTGTGTTGCAGGTCACTTCCTTCTGGTCTGTCTGTCTTCCCGCCTTGTGTGATCACCTTTTCAGCCCTAATGTATTGCACCTGTGTCTAATTCTCCCCTCCCCTCTCAGGTGTATATATTCACTCCCTCGCTCTTTGTTCTCTGCCAGCTCCTCTTATCCCTTTGAATTTATCGTTCCAGCTTTTTTCCCAGTGAGTTTGTAAGTGTTTCTGATCCTCTGCCTATTTTTGACCTGAGATAATTTTTTGACCTGGAGATTTGAATAATGTTTGGCTGCAGCATGAGTTTGGCCGGTCTACCACAAGTCAATCTCAAAATAAACTCTCAACATGTCATATGTGGTATGATATTGTCAGAACAGGTGATACATATGTATGATTTACGACAAAATAAAATACATATTAAGAGGATATAAAAGTAGAGAGATGGGGCATCTATATGTACAATAAAAAGATCATATTAGTGAGATAGGATATATAATAAGCATTTTATATACAGTATGGTCACTTTAAACGTAAGTGGTGGAATATGTAACTAAGTACATTTACACAAGTAGTCTACTACAAGTAGAATTGTGAGGTGCTTATACTTTCCTTAAATAATTCTAATTCATGCTTATACTCCACTACATTTCAGAGGGAAATATTGTATATTTTACTATTGCACATTTTTTACACAAAAATGTATGTGTATAAATTATTATGCATTGTTACAGATTAAACTGCCCAATAAAGTCGTTAGGATTAGCTTCCCCTCCGTCAGCTACAACATCAAAATGCTGCTTAAACATGAATGCCACCGTAATAATCATTAAACAAAATGATATACTGCAGTATAACAAAATGTAACGCCCTGCAGTGCCCTGCTACGCCATGAACTACTACAACTACTATTTCTAGTCATAGTTCCATTATCTTTATTGTAACTATTATTGCCACTGTTCATCGTACCCCCAACCAACACCGTCAGACACCGCCTACCAAGAGCCTGGGTCTGTCCAAGGTTTCTCCCTAAAAGGAAGTTTTCCTCACCACACGAGGTTTCTGCCTAAAAGGGAGTTTTTACTTGCCACTAAATGCTTGCTCTTGGGGGAATTACTGGAATTGTTGGGTCTTTGTAAATTATAATGTGGTCTAAACCTACTCTATTTGTAAAGTGTCTTAAGATAACTCTTGTTATGATTTGATACTATAAATAAAATTGAATTGAATTGAATAGTATGGTCATTTTTTCTGCATCTGCATTTGAGTACTTTTACTTTTGATACTGTGGGTACATTTAGGTGATTGTACATTTACTTAATATTTTGAATACAGTACTTTTTCTTGTAATGGAGTATTGACACTGTTAAATTGCTACTTGTACTTGAACAGATAGATAGATAGATAGATAGATAGATAGAGCTTTATGTCATTGTTTTCAACAACAAAACACAGTTTAGCAGCTCTCAATATGACAGTTAAATCACAGACAAACAGACATCAAATTGAAAAAGTAAATTATAAAATAACAAAATTTAAAATTGCAATAGTAAAATATAACAATCAAGATAAATAAACACAATGAGGCGGCACTACAATTATGTTGTATATAATTTGTCAAAAAGGCAAATATCTTTATGTGCTCAAGTGAGATCTGGTGTTTTGCCTTTGACTATTGAAACAGGACGATATGTTAATTTAGAAAAGGAAAAACGGATCTGTCCCATGTGTTGTTTGAATGATATAGAAAATGAGTTCCATTTTGTTTTCTATTGTCCTTTTTACTGTGAACAGCGTGATTTTTTGTTTCATAGGATAAAAGCAGAGATTGACTTGGTAAATATGGATGATGCTCAAAGACTGAGATGGCTGTTCACATATGAAACATATAAATTAGCCAGTTACCTTGGGAGAAGAGGAAAAAAAGCTCTTTATCGAGATGAATTGTAGATGAGAATTTGTTGTTTGTGTGTGGTGTGTGTGTGTGTGTGTGTGTGTGTGTGTGTGTGTGTGTGTGTGTGTGTGTGTGTGTGTGTGTGTATGTATATATTTGTATTCATGTATTCCTCCGAATGATTTGTATATGCGACAGAAAGATGTTTGTTAAATAAGTAAATTTGTGGTGTCTTGTAATCCCATGTAGGATGGGCCAAAATGTTTGGCATGACAGAAATAAAACATAACTAACTAACTAACTACATACATAATGTTATTGCACTTCCAGTTTTGGGGGTTCATTGCACACAAGTCTTTATAGAGGGAGGAGGTGGAGGGGAGGGTTTGTGCTTTTGACTGCCTGGGGGAAAGAGCTGTTTTTCAGTCTGTTGGTTCTGGATCTGATTTTCCTGTATCTTTTTCCAGAGGGCAGGGGGGGAGAACAGGTGACGTCCAGGGTGAGTGGTGTCCTTTATGATACAGCTGGCTTTCTTTTGGAGTGGGCCAGTGTATATGTTTCCGAGGGGTGGGGGGGGGGGGGGGGGGTGGTAGTGTTGTTCCAATGACACGCTCTGCTGCCTTCACCACCTGCTGCAGGTCCTTCCTGTTCTCCTCTGTGCAGCTGGAGAACCACAGCGTGCAGCAGTAGCTCAGGAGGCTCTCTATCGGTATCATCGGCAAATTTAACAATGGTGTTGGTAGGATGGATGGAGGAGCAGTCATGGGTGAAGAGGGAGTAGGGGGGCTAAGAACACACCCCTGTGGTGTGCCAGTGTTCAGGATGAGAGTGGATGATGTGAGATCTCCCATCCTGACGTTCTGGGGTCTATTGCTCAGAAAGTCCAGTATCCATGTGCACAGTGAACTGCCTAAGCCCAGGTTACTCAGCTTCTGCAACAGATTGTGGGGGGATAACTGTATTAAATGCTGAGCTGAAATCCACAAACAGTACTCTGGCATAGGTGTTCGTCTGATCCGGGTGTGTCAGGGCCAGTGTTGGGGAGTAACGGAATACATGTACCGGCGTTACGTATTCAGAATACAAATTATGAGTAACTGTATTCCGTTACAGTTACAATTTAAATAGTTGGTATTTAGAATACAGTTACATTGTTGAAATCAATGGATTACATGACGATATTTATCAGTTTCACGGGTTTATTCACTCTCGCAACTCCATGCATTTCCCAGAAGCCCCAATATGAAAACGAAAACATTAGCTATTTGCGTGATCACTGATAGAGGTAAAGATGGAGCCGGAACCGGCACAACAGAGCCAGGGCAGGAATGCGTTTCTATCTTGGAAATTCAAACAGTATTTCACATTAAAGAAAGAGAAGAGAGAACAAAATATAACTGTGCAATGCAGTGCAACTTCTGCTTGCCAACAACCAACTTCCTTTCAGCGTCCAAATTACTCCACCTCCAACCTGAAGAAGCATCTTAAAGTAAGTTATTTTTAGCCAAGGGTAGTCGTCTGCTGTAGTTTTACTGGTCACCTTGCTATTTTATAGTTGACGTGCGACTTTACATTCTCCTACATCCTGATTTACTAGACCCAGAGCCGTTGAAAGACTAGCCCCGTTTGACATGTTAGCTAACGTTAGCTAAAATTAGCTCATGGTAGCTTAGACTGCGTTAAGATTTTTGTAGTATGCAGTTCGGGACTACAAATACAAAAATCTATCTGCTTGTTTAGGTACACATTCAGCCAGTTGGAACAGAAGAACACAACAGAATAGGCCTGTTTAGTAAGCTGTGATGGCCGCATTCCTACTTATAAAATGCAATTCAATGTGGAAGTAATCCAAATATTCAGAATACGTTACTCAGATTGAGTAACGTAACGGAATACGTTACAAATGACATTTTTGGGCATGTATTCTGTACTCTGTAACGGAATACATTTTGAAAGTATCCTTCCCAACACTGGTCAGGGCTGTGTGGAGAACAGTGATGACTGCATCCTCTGTCGGCCTGTTTGCTCGATATGCAACTGGTGTTGGTCCAGGTCAGCAGGGATGGCAGATTTGATGTGAGAGAGGAGGAGTCTCTCAAAACATTTGGTGATGATGGGGGTTAGAGCAAATCGGCGATAGTCATTTTGGCAGTTCACTGTACTTTTCTTGGGTACTGGGATGATTGTGTCTTAAGATAACTCTTGTTATGATTTGATACTATAAATAAAATTGAATTGAATTGAATAGTATGGTCATTTTTTCTGCATCTGCATTTGAGTATTTTTACTTTTGATACTTTGGGTACATTTAGGTGATTGTACATTTACTTAATATTTTGAATACAGTACTTTTTCTTGTAATGGAGTATTGCCACTGTTAAATTGCTACTTGTACTTGAACAGATAGATAGATAGATAGATAGATAGATAGATAGATAGATAGATAGATAGAGCTTTATGTCATTGTTTTCAACAACAAAACACAGTTTAGCAGCTCTCAATATGACAGTTAAATCACAGACAAACAGACATCAAATTGAAAAAGTAAATTATAAAATAAATTTTTTTTAAATTGCAATAGTAAAATATAACAATCAAGATAAATAAACACAATGAGGTGGCACTACAATTATGTTGTATATAATTTGTCAAAAAGGCAAATATCTTTATGTGCTCAAGTGAGATCTGGTGTTTTGCCTTTGACTATTGAAACAGGACGATATGTTAATTTAGAAAAGGAAAAACGGATCTGTCCCATGTGTTGTTTGAATGATATAGAAAATGAGTTCCATTTTGTTTTCTATTGTCCTTTTTACTGTGAACAGCGTGATTTTTTGTTTCATAGGATAAAAGCAGAGATTGACTTGGTAAATATGGATGATGCTCAAAGACTGAGATGGCTGTTCACATATGAAACATATAAATTAGCCAGTTACCTTGGGAGAAGAGGAAAAAAAGCTCTTTATCGAGATGAATTGTAGATGAGAATTTGTTGTTTGTGTGTGTGTGTGTGTGTGTGTGTGTGTGTGTGTGTGTGTGTGTGTGTGTGTGTGTGTGTGTGTGTGTGTATATGTGTGTGTATGTATATATTTGTATTCATGTATTCCTCCGAATGATTTGTATATGCGACAGAAAGATGTTTGTTAAATAAGTAAATTTGTGGTGTCTTGTAATCCCATGTAGGATGGGCCAAAATGTTTGGCATGACAGAAATAAAACATAACTAACTAACTAACTACATACATAATGTTATTGCACTTCCAGTTTTGGGGGTTCATTGCACACAAGTCTTTATAGAGGGAGGAGGTGGAGGGGAGGGTTTGTGCGTTTGACTGCCTGGGGGAAAGAGCTGTTTTTCAGTCTGTTGGTTCTGGATCTGATTTTCCTGTATCTTTTTCCAGAGGGCAGGGGGGGAGAGCAGGTGACGTCCAGGGTGAGTGGTGTCCTTTATGATACAGCTGGCTTTCTTTTGGAGTGGGCCAGTGTATATGTTTCCGAGGGGTGGGGGAGGGGGTGGTAGTGTTGTTCCAATGACACGCTCTGCTGCCTTCACCACCTGCTGCAGGTCCTTCCTGTTCTCCTCTGTGCAGCTGGAGAACCACAGCGTGCAGCAGTAGCTCAGGAGGCTCTCTATCGGTATCATCGGCAAATTTAACAATGGTGTTGGTAGGATGGATGGAGGAGCAGTCATGGGTGAAGAGGGAGTAGGGGGGCTAAGGACACACCCCTGTGGTGTGCCAGTGTTCAGGATGAGAGTGGATGATGTGAGATCTCCCATCCTGACGTTCTGGGGTCTATTGCTCAGAAAGTCCAGTATCCATGTGCACAGTGAACTGCCTAAGCCCAGGTTACTCAGCTTCTGCAACAGATTGTGGGGGATAACTGTATTAAATGCTGAGCTGAAATCCACAAACAGTACTCTGGCATAGGTGTTCGTCTGATCCGGGTGTGTCAGGGCCAGTGTTGGGGAGTAACGGAATACATGTACCGGCATTACGTATTCAGAATACAAATTATGAGTAACTGTATTCCGTTACAGTTACAATTTAAATAGTTGGTATTTAGAATACAGTTACATTGTTGAAATCAATGGATTACATGACGATATTTATCAGTTTCACGGGTTTATTCACTCTCGCAACTCCATGCATTTCCCAGAAGCCCCAATATGAAAACGAAAACATTAGCTATTTGCGTGATCACTGATAGAGGTAAAGATGGAGCCGGAACCGACACAACAGAGCCAGGGCAGGAATGCGTTTCTATCTTGGAAATTCAAACAGTATTTCACATTAAAGAAAGAGAAGAGAGAACAAAATATAACTGTGCACTGCAGTGCAACTTCTGCTTGCCAGCAACCAACTTCCTTTCAGCGTCCAAATTACTCCACCTCCAACCTGAAGAAGCATCTTAAAGTAAGTTATTTTTAGCCAAGGGTAGTCGTCTGCTGTAGTTTTACTGGTCACCTTGCTATTTTATAGTTGACGTGCGACTTTACATTCTCCTACATCCTGATTTACTAGACCCAGAGCCGTTGAAAGACTAGCCCCGTTTGACAACGTTAGCTAAAATTAGCTCATGGTAGCTTAGACTGCGTTAAGATTTTTGTAGTATGCAGTTCGGGACTACAAATACAAAAATCTATCTGCTTGTTTAGGTACACATTCAGCCAGTTGGAACAGAAGAACACAACAGAATAGGCCTGTTTAGTAAGCTGTGATGGCCGCATTCCTACTTATAAAATGCAATTCAATGTGGAAGTAATCCAAATATTCAGAATACGTTACTCAGATTGAGTAACGTAACGGAATACGTTACAAATGACATTTTTGGGCATGTATTCTGTACTCTGTAACGGAATACATTTTGAAAGTATCCTTCCCAACACTGGTCAGGGCTGTGTGGAGAACAGTGATGACAGCATCCTCTGTCGGCCTGTTTGCTCGATATGCAACTGGTGTTTTACCATAGCTGCTTTCCTCGCGTTGACTCTGCATAGGATGGATCTGACAGTGTTGATGCAGCTTTATAGGGTCGTTATTGTAATAATATGAACACACTCACACATACAGCGCATTATAATGCACACTCTGTACCTACAGTAATATTATTGTATTATTTAAGTGAGAAATAATGTTGTTAAGGGTGTTAAGGTCCCTGTAGCTAACCAGGTGCCATAGGAATTATGGGATATAAGAAGAGATTAAAAAAAAAAAAAAAAATGATTCCATAAAGCACAATAAGATCATTCTAAACTTCTTATTGAGTCCTACAGGCATGCTGTTATCCTGTTATAGGAGTATTACAGCGATGGAAAGAGGATATCACTCTTTAGTGCAATACTGTGATGATGTGTCATTTAATTCCGTGGCTCCAAAATGCTTAGGCTACAGCATGACTTGGAACCATGAGAGACATGACAGCAGTTTTTCTGCATTCTGCAATTTATTCCAGCTGTTCTCATGAACCATTCGTACATATAACTATGAAAAGTAAATCACTGTTATTCGTACACTGTAAACCCAGATTTAGTTGTAATTAAACTCACTGCATATTCTTTAATGTTTTGTTAAAAACCATATTCCTTACTAAATCACATTAGTTGTTTGTGATAATCAGCTTAAAGGACAATTACGGCGCAAAACGAACCTAGGGTTTATTAACAGATGTGTACCCAATCGATCGCTCTCTGGGACATGTTTTCATGCCAATCGAATGTGTTTCTAGCTTGAAACAAGCTAGCGCGGACCGCTGATTAGCTTACAATGCTAGTTTTCGGGGCACAGGGAAAGTAAAAACAAATCGCTATTTATACCACTAAAAAGGCTCCACATATCACCACACTTCAACGGTAGCATAATGAGGGTCCCTAAATGTTAACCGAAGATAGAAAGATTAAAAAGATAGATTATAAAGACAGTTGTGTTCTCGTATACAGGCAGCCGCCGTCTTGGGAGATCTTTTTAATAAACTCTCTGTACACTTACAATGGGGGGAGGGGGGGGTAAACGCCTGTAACATTAGATAAAGGAGCTGAGGGATGTGTGTGATGGAGCTGCTTCTCATGGGAAGAGGGAGAGAAAGTCATCTACCGTCTGCACTCATCTTCATCTGCAGCATATCCACTGTGGAACGACTAACGTACGTAATCGTGATTCCACTGTTCTAGATAAGCCCCCCCCCCCTCCATTTCCCCTGGTGTTTTAGGGCCCGTAGCCAAAATGATAAACAAACTGGCTGAGGTTTCAGGCAGCTACTCAGCACTAGTCCAGATTAGTGTGATTGTTATTCCCAGGGAAGCTGCATGGTCTCGAGTGAAAAAGGGAAGGCGGAGAGTCAGTTTATTTTAGATCTCAGCACAGTAAGCGATGCAGCTAGTTATATTACTATCTACATAACCTTCCATGGAGGCTGGTTTAGCAATAACAGTTTAGCAGTGTGCGGAAAAAATTGACAGGAAGGAAGCACGGCTCAGTTTTTATGCTACGTTGTTCAACTGTGGACAGATTAACTACAGAATGTGTGGATAAAACAGTAAAATAACCTGACTGTTAATGGCAATATTTTTAGAAGTCAGCCCTGAATTACTATGGTTTTATTACTGGGTTTTTTTTCTCATAATCTTCAACAGATTACATCTTTGGTAAACCCCCATGGTCCTCCTAAAGATTTAATATCAGTGTAGACATAAATAAATGTGGTATTCATTCATTGTCACCTCTGCATCGATCCCTTCTGTGTCTATTACGCTGTATCAGAGGAGGGCTAAGTGGTTCAGGAGGGAGACTGTGACAGGTCATCACTCCTCACAGCCAGCGGTCAATAGGAAAGATTCACGCAATTTAAAGATGACATTGTGTAGTTGCTGCCAGTATAATACATCCACCAGAGGTGACAGTAACAGGAGGCGTGCCAAGTAATTTTAGATGAACATTGATTCTGTTGCGAATGGTTATGCTTGCTATGATTCCTTACTGATGCAATGATATTCAATATATTTAATGGAGACTTACAGAAAGCATATGAGTTTGTTACAGGTTAGGCATCCAAATCTATGTTTACTTTGCTGGTTGTAGTTTATCAGTAAAATGTATCAAATCAAAAAAGATGCTCGTTATCTGGCTGAATGCCTGTGAGTGGTATAATAATATCAAATATCTGATTATTATTTCTGATTCATTATTGTACAAAGCATTTTACTGTTCATTTTGACTACTTTATTTACTGGCTTCGCTTCTGACTATTTACTATGATTGCATACTGATGCATCATCCATTTACATAAGTGAATTTGCAGAATAGCTGTCTAAGCTAAAACGTGCAAACTTTCCCTCTGAAAGAATAAAGAGAATAAGAGTAAAAGTGCAAAGTAGCAGAAAATGGAAATACTCAGAAGAACCTCAAAATTGTACTCAAGCGCAGTACTTTAGTAAATGGTGCTTTCCACCACAGATCAGGTCATCATTTTCTCCCTGCTCCTGATTCTGATGCAGTTCTCCTGTCCTACAACAGTACCAAATTATTGTTCATTTCTTGAAAGTTTTTTCAAAAATGAAAATGTCTTAACATGAATCCAACATATTATTAGCAAATACAAATCAACCTATTTGTGAAAAAGCCCCACTGATGATAGGCTTACTGGCCTATAGATAAGGTAGTCACAAAGGTGGCTGGCTTGGTTCAGCGGTAGAGCAGAGGTAAACCAGAGAGGTTTATGCCTCGATGCAGAGGTCTAGGGTTTGAATCCGAACTGTGACAATTTCCTGCATGTCTTCCCCCTCTCTCTCACCTGTCCTGTCAAAAATTAAAGGCTGAAAAGCCCAAAAAATAATCTTAAAAAAAAAGTAGTCACTGAAATAGCCATCCACAGGTAATCCCGATGATTCACTGTGCTTAATGTATGTTTAATAGTAAAATATGAATTTTAAAATAATGCCAACAATTATTATTTTAATAGCTTAGTATTCTATGCTCTAAAAAGGTATGTATAATGGCTTTAGACCACCCTACACTTTATTGTAGGCCCAGTTTAATATACAACTT
Source organism: Sander vitreus (assembly GCF_031162955.1). Taxonomy (NCBI): domain Eukaryota; kingdom Metazoa; phylum Chordata; class Actinopteri; order Perciformes; family Percidae; genus Sander; species Sander vitreus. The sequence goes on along the minus strand of NC_135860.1, from coordinate 25,475,168 downwards.
TGTTTTTTATAATATTAGTAGTAGGGGGTCCCTGCTCAGTCTCTCTTTCAATTAAGAGGTCCTTGGCTTAAAAAACATTGAAAAACCCCTGTGTTATACATTTGGAACATAGATTGGGACTTAATGAAGGGGACGTGAGTTCATTTTACAGGGCTGTGCGGGTACCTCAGACAAAAAAGTTTGGGAAGCACTGTCCTACAACACTGACAGTGAGTCTCCACTGCCACCTCATGGTCAAACACTGCTACTGACACATCAAACCAGAGGTGAGCCAAGTTACTGTAAATATTTGGACCACAGCACATTTTATAAAGATGCAACTTATCTTTATGATATCAAGGTATACTCTGTGATACTGTGTTTACATTGTTATTGTAGAACGAAAAAGCACTTTATATTCTGTATAGTTCACTTGTCTTACCAACTTGAAATTACTGTGTTGATGAATGGGGCACCACCTACAAAACCACCTTACAATCACTCAGCACACTACAAAAAAAAGAGCCATTCGGATAGTAAACAACGTTGGATATCATGAGCAAACCAATATGCTGTATGACACACCTTAAAGTTTATAGACATGAACACAAATACTTAAAAAAGAAGAAGAAGCAAAAACTAGCTTTGGAAACATACAATAACTATTCACAGATAGAGAGGGGAGTTATAACTTAAGAGAGGAATTCCATTTGAAACAGCAGTACGCTCTGACCAAACTTGAAAGTAGGTGTATTTTGATTTGTGGGGTGGTTTTGTGGAATAATCAGGACAATTTGATCAAACAAAGTATAAGTATGATACAGTTCAAAAGAAGGTACAAAAGATATATTTTTTGAAAAGTACAGAAGTGAGGAAGGAGAAGGAAGATCTCAGTGATGTTAAAGGTGATTGTTTTTTGTTCTTTTTGTCTTGATGGAGTAGGATGTGATTTATAGTGATATTTTTGTATTGTTTGGAGTGGTCTGTTTGGTTTATCTTTTTGATTGTGATTTGTTTATGGTAAAGACTGGGGGTTAGGACACAAAAAGCCTATGTCTTCTACCTAACGCTTTTCAAACGGGTCTAGTGTTATGTTGAATTATTAAATTGTTTTTTTTATTGATTTATTCTTTTTGTTATTCTGCTTAAAAGTGTGAGAACCAATGGCGACTAAAGTAGCTGTTACGTAGCTTTGTTTGAGCCTTTTGTGTAAATGTGCATAGCAATGTATAGGCCACATATACTGGTATACTGGAATGAAACCAGACACATGCTTTGGCCTGAAAATTGTTGTTGAGCTTTGAAAATCAAAAGGTTACTCACAGTCAATACCTATTTAGTTGTGCTGTTAAACTTTTAATATTTTGCCCCAGTTATGCGGATAGGTTTATAGGTTTATATACAATTTAAAATGTACAGAATGACAAAGATAGCAAACAAATACAATACAGGGAGAGGCAAAAGGGGCTTATTTGAAGCCTCCGCCTTAATAATTAAAAAATTTCATAACATCATATAGAACAAAAAACTAAATAATAAGACAACATGACATTTTTACAAAAATTGATACAAACTAATAAAATAAAAATGCATATATATATATATATATATATATATATATATGCATTTTTATATATGGTGCATTCAAAGTTATTGGAAAATACCCTTTTCCCATCCAGTGGTTGTTTTCGCCGTTTTGTGCTCCTTTTTTTTTTTAGATCAACTTTTTATTGTTTTATATTTTTGAACATACAGAACAGCCAAATACAATTGAACAAGGTGCTCATTTTTTTTATATATATATATATATATATATATATATATATATATATATATATATATATATATATATATATATATATCTTTCGGTTCAGGCACCGTTTTAAAAGTATCGTTGTATCATGTTGATAAGAGCATTAAAATGAGAAAAATGTGGGAATAAAGGTATTGAATTAAAAATTCATAATAAGGTTATGAAAGGTTATCCGTTGCTTCCAAATTCAATTATATTTATGAAATGGGTTCCTGCTAGTCTCACTTTGCCAGACCCTTCTCCAAAGCGTGCTGAAGAAGGGTCTGGCTACTCCACATGGCATTCGGGGATGGGAGGAAACCGTGCTCTGGTTTAATGGCATTTCTTTAAACCAATCAGAATCGTCATGGGCGGTGCCGCACAGAGCCACTGCCAAATAGTCATGCAAGAGAAAACGCAGATTGGACAGATAGGCCCAATCCCAAAGTGAGCCCTGAAGACTAAGGACTAAAGAAAAAAACGGAAAGGGCTCGGTAAGTGTGTACCCAATCCCTCACGCCCTTTGAAATTCGACATTGGGACAACCCTAAGCCCTTACGAATTTCACGAGAACGCGCACCCGAAGTCCGTGAGTCTGTGAGTCCGGACTTTGGGATTGGGCCATGGTCTAGCTAGCTGTCTGGATTTACCCTGCAGAGATCTGAGGAGCAGTTAACCATAGTCCTCAGAAATCCACCGAATTTAAAATGCCAACACAAAGAAAGCGGAAGGAAACGGAAAATACATGCATCCGGCGCAATTTCCTGCAGCGCCGGAGCAATCCCGGAAGTGGAACGCAAATGATATAGACTAGGTTCCTGCAGACTTTACTTTGGGCTGATATTTTACCTCCAAGGAACAGAACGATCATTCGCGGACATGAAACAAACCATGATGGAGAACCAGCCATCTAAAGCCGTAAAGGGCACACGCCCTATCTATTTCCACCTACCAGAGAAAAGGAAGACATGTCACTGAATATCCCAACATTGGACACATTCACAAATTCTCAACAGTGACTTCTGTGTTAATATAATGCATTATTCATCCACTGCAGCTTTTAAGGGAGAGATCATTCTGTTCCTAATTGAAAATTCAAGGTAAACATCCCAACAGAAATACAGAAGAAAAGTTTCCCCAATAGCAGTAGTGCCAGCAGACTACTCAGTGATTGGCTCACTATATTCACCAAATATAAATGACATCTTTGGCCTGAACTCAAGACTTTCTCATTTACCTAATGAATAAAAACTCATCCTGTCTAAAATGTTCGCTTTGTCCATACTGAGCAGCTGCTATGATTTTGCTTACCAGCAAACAGCTAAACCGAACTTGACTCTATATTTGTCAAAACAAATGGGATAAAGTGGTTACAAAAAAAAAATGCTTGTTGTGTTATAATTAGGGCACCATTATAACTGGGCTCAACAGAATAGCTGTTAGAAATAAGCAGTGTTCCAGATGAAGACATAGAGGCGAAAGACAGGGACAGACAATTATCATCAAGAGCTATCGAGAGCATTATACAGCGAAAGCAGCTGTGGTGTGAGGGGATAACATCACATTAATTATGATAAAGAGACGATAAAGAGAAGACGGGTCGATGAAATGGTGGAATTAATTATCTGAGCCGGCTTGCTTAATCACCACTTTTTGTGAATTATTGTCTTTGCTTGAAGCATAAATCTTTGCCTACACACACAAACACACACACACACACACACACACACACACACACACACACACACACACACACACGCGCACGGCACTTGGAAAGCCATTTTTATCCTTCCATTATCCCAGTGTCTGTGTTGAAGCCAGCCACACTTCAATTAGTAAAGTCACTGTAAATTAACTTTAAGGTCCTAACTTAAAGTGCTAAATATTTCATAAGTGTGTCTGCCACCACCATCACCATCCTCTATGAAAGGAAAAAAATATATAAACTCCACACTGATCCTCAGTGTGCCTTTCTCTTAATTCCCTTGTCATCCGGCCGTCTGCATGCACTCTCCTCTCTGGCAGGCTTTTTAAGAGCTCCTGGAGGCTTTGCGTGCCAGGCTTCCCAAAACAAACCCACAGGACTGTGTACACCTGCTTATTAATAATCTACAGCACCCTGCTGTCGTGACACACTACCCTGACTGAGACCTCACAGTGCTCTCGGGCAGCTGGTGGTGAAGTACTGAAGGTAACCAACAACATGTACATCTTTTCCACATTCTGAGTCTTACTAATTCATTTGTCTCTTTAATCGTAATGTATGCATTGGGTTGCAGTAGCTTTTCCTCATTACAAAGTTTGTTTCTTAAGTTCTTTGTAAATTCTTACTAGCTTATTAGCTAACAACTAGCCATTTACAAACCCGTAGTTTACTCAATTGACCTGTACCATGTAAATAGATGATATGGCGCTTTGAACCTAGAGGCTGATAACCACTAATGTAGGCCCATATAATGAAGTGATATATATATATATATATATATATATATATATATATATATATATATATATATATATATATATATATATATATATATATATATATGTGTGTGTGTGTGTGTGTGTGTGTGTGTGTGTCCATCTATCCATCTTCGTCCGCTTATCCGGTATCGGGTCGCGGGGGTAGCAGCTCCAGCAGGGGACCCCAAACTTCCCATTCCCGAGCCACATTAACCAGCTCCGACTGGGGGATCCCGAGGCATTCCCAGGCCAGGTTGGAGATATGATCCCTCCACCTAGTCCTGGGTCTTCCCCGAGGTGTGTCTGTGTGTGTTTCATATATGGTGATAACATTTAAAATGGGTAGTATCTCCTTATGCCCATGATCTCTCCATCATGTGAAGCTGGGGAAACACATCTCTGCCTACAGGTGGGAGATTGATCATCTGGTGACCTGGTGCAGTCAGAACAACTTGGAGCTTAACGCTCTGAATATGGTTGTGGATTTCCGGAAGAACGCATCCCCTCCCCCCCCCCCCCCCCCATCACCCTGGGTGACTCCCCAGTCAACACTGTGAAATCCTTCCGCTTCCTGGGCTCCATCATCTACCAGGACCTCTGAACGTCACATAATTATCACAGCATAGGATGTACTTCTTCCAGCAGCTGAATAAGTTCAACCTGCCAAAGTCAGTGATGGTACACTTGTGAATATTTAGCCTTGGCATCAGTATAATATCCCTGTATAATCCCTATATGAACTTTACATCTTTCAGTGGTATTCAGTACAGCAACCTTATGAAACTTTATGAGGCTTGAGCTCCTGTAAATTCTCCTATACAGACTTAATCTATGTCTTTGTGGTATTGTGTTTTATCTCCTTTGGCCTACTAGCCTGTCCTTTGCCTAAATAGGAGCTTTACAGTTGTATGCACTGGAATGTGGCATTACATTATCCTAAAATGTTTCCTTCTGGAGGAGCATTGCTACTAAAATATGCAAGTCCAGGTCCCAAGGTTCCCCCTCAGACCTGCAACTCCTCATCCCATTTGTGTGTTGACTGACTGGTAGTGATCTAAATCGGCTCCTAACCTGCCAAAGTTAGTGATGGTGCACCTCTACACGGCCATCATCGAGTCCATCCTCACCTCCTCCATCACCATCTGGTATGCTGCTGCCACTGCCAAGGACAAGGGCAGACTGCAGGGTAGCATTCGCTCCGCTGAGAAGGCGATTGGCTGCAATCTGCCATCCCTTCAGGACCTGCAGGAAAGATTGTGGCTGACCCCTCCCACACCCCAGACACCCACCCACCCCAACTGTTCAAAAGACACTCTCCTCCATCAGGACACAGACTGAACTATTGTATCTGACAATTGCACATATTCTATTATTGTATATACATGTGTTAGTTTACAGTTGTTTTTGTTTTAATTACATATTTATATTGTAACATTTCTATTCTATTATGTAATTGTCTGTTGCCATCATTTTAAGATGTTTATTGTATGCACCAAACACCAAGGCAAATAATATTGGCAAATAATTGTATTCTGCTTCTAATCGGCAATGAGAACTCTGTGGTGTGCCCGACTCGGACTGCAAGGAACCTGAGTATGTGACACTTAACCAGTACATCTTAACCAGCTGTCCTTCTCTGATAACATCTCTGCGATAACGCACTCCTGCAGATTCATTCAAGCACAACATCAAGAGGATATGTCCATCCAGGTTCTGGTCCAGGCTCTTGTCATCTCGAGTCTAGACTACTGCAACCCGCTCCTGGCTGGTGTGCCTGCATGTGCCATCCGAACTCTGCAGCTCATCCAGAATGCAGCAGCCCAACTGCTCTTCTACCTACCAAAGTTCTCCCACTCTACCCCGCTCCTCCACACCCTCTACTTGCTTTTCAAACTGTGAACGGCTCAGGCCCATCCTTCATCCATGACATGGTTACACTTTTCACCCCAGCCCTTCCACTATGCTTTACAAAGTCACAGCTGTTAGCTGCCCTGGCTTCACAATAGTGGAACGAGCTCCCCGTTGACATCAGGACAGTGAAAACTGTACACATATTCTGCCGCAGACTGAAAACTCATCTGCACCATGGCTCATAAAATTGTGACAATTGATATTGATATACAAAAGTGTGGCAATTGGAGCTACTTGTACTTTTTTGTTGATGCATATGGTTGAATGCACTTATTGTGTGTTGCTTTGGATAAAAGCATCAGCTAAAAAAATGTAATGTGAGTTTGACGCTAAGATGAGCTGGTGCAAATGGCCTCTGGGCTTTTTCCTGTTTATAAATCACACACTTCTACTCATTTATATTCACCTATTCCGCTCCACAGCCTGCTAATGTGGGACACTGACCAGCTTCATCAGCTCCTGGAGCAGCTGGAGGTGAAGTGAACCCATTCACTCCCATATTCATTAATTCACTTCATAATTCACACTCCCACACATGCACTGCCCCACTCCTCTTCTTGCTGCTGTATTTCCTCCCTCCGTCACCTTCTGATATCTGCTACTAGCTAAAGAAAAAACAATGCTACATCCATGCTTCATAATCTCTATTATGTGTGTGGGTCCATGCCTGTGGCAGGAGACACACTACGAGGATTTATAGCCTTTAGAAGCACCGACTCCCCAGCCGCCCCTCTTCTTCCAAGCCTGGTGTCCTTGCCAGCAGGAAAAGTGGTGCACTGTTGCAGAGAGATAGCATCTGGTAGTTGGCTGATGTTACACCTCAGACGAGCGCACAATCACATTTCAGCTTCCTCTTTCTCTATCTGTCTGCAGGAGGCCGACCACCAACACACCATAAAGCATTATAATCCAATTTGGATCCCCACCTCTGCAAACTCATTTCTGGAACAAAAATGGTGGAGTAAATCTTTGCCTGACTCTGACTCCCTCTCTTTTTTTCTTTCCCTCACCCCCACTCTCCCTTTCTCTTTACTCATCTGTTAAATGGAGCCTTTTTGGGAAATGAGCCAAAGCTGTTCACCTAGCCAGGACTCCAGGAAAAGTAGCGACTATATTTATAGCTGCTGCCTGCTTGCGCTAAATAAGGTGGAACAGCCAGCAAATGAATATTCAGATGGAAGTGGGATTAAGCACTTCAATGGTTGATGGTGGCCTGCATTTAACAACTAGTTAACAAAGTGTCATTTCCAAGAAAACGTAGTCATTTGCTGCATTAATTGCTCATCATTTATCTTCAAAGATGCTACCGAGACATGGACTCTGAAGATGTGACATAACTGAGATGAACCTCGCAAAGATTTACATGGGGTCACAGATGAGATAAACTATTAGATCTCCAGATTAAACATGGATTAGAATGGCTTTGACATAGTGAGCAGTAATCTTCTGAGAGAGCATAGGAGGCCAGATGGGGCATAATACACACAGTTTACCAATGTTGTTTGCACAGCACTGCTGGATAGATTTTTCCGATATGATGACAGATTTTTTTCTGATATGATGACGGCATTAACTGACAACATACAGTGCAGATTTTTGCATGCATGTCCATGATCTTCATCATCTGTGTGGTTAAAGAAACATTATAATTTGTATTTGCTCTGGCATTACTCAAATAGCCTTAGGGTGTCTATACTGTAACATGGGCTGTCAGATATAAAATGTGTAATGTGTACATTATGAATATTTAGCCTTAGCATCAGTATAATATCCCTGTGTGATCCCTAGGAACTTCAAATGTCTCAGTATAGCAACCTTATGAAACCTTATGGCGCTTGAGCTCCTGTAAATCCTCCTATAGAGACTTATTTTATGTCTTTGTGGTATGTTTATCTCCTATGGCCTACTAACCTGTTCCTTGCCTCTATGTGAGCTTTACAGTTGCATGCACTGAAACTGACATGTGGCATCAAATTATCCCAAAATGTTTCTTTCGGGAGGGGCATTGCTAGTTAAATATGAGCGTCAGGTCCCAAGGTTCCCCCTCAGCCCTGCAAATCCTCACCCCATGTGTGTGTGTGTGTGTGTGTGTGTGTGTGTGTGTGTATGTGTGTTGACTGACTGGTGGTGATCTCAATCGGCTCACAGATAGCGAGGCTCCTTTCAGCGCCACAGCGCGGGCAGCTGAGGCTCTATGTGTGGGAGGGACTTACGTAGAGCTCCCCTCGGTGCAGCCTGCCGCACCGAGCAGGGATTGAATCTATTCAAAGCATAGTTACTGATAAGGCTCTTGTATCTGTCCTCGTTATGTGTCCTCGCCCGCTTTAAAGTGTCTATGAAGAGGAGAAGGCGGAAGCGATGCTGAAGTAGCGCGGTGAGTTGATTTCTTTATATTCGTGCAGTCTGAGGAGGTTTTGGTTGGGGATTAGAAAAAGATTAAAAAAAAACCGGGTTGTGCATGACTGGTCCAGCCCTTATGCAGAGGAGCACCTCACGTCTTCTGCTGAATTCAGATAAAGTGTGCAGGAGTATTCTGCCTATTATGGAACTATTGGATACTGTTGTATTAAAACTAGCTGTAGTGTGGAATCGTGTCGTGATGATTTTCTCGGAAGTAGACCAACAATGGTTATGTAGCCTCATATATTGTATGTGTGATTTAGTTTTAGCACAGTTTTGCTTTGCATTCTATAGGCTGTGACCGTTTTAAAACAGAATTAGAATATAGCGTGATCTCGGTTAATACGTGGATTGTTTTCCTAATGGGATACAGAGGCATTTGGCTAATCACTGCAACTATAAGCGCCTTTCAACAAGGGTCCACTGGATTTTCTTAAACGATCTAATCAACTTTAAAGCGTTGTTGATTTTGGTATATCCTAACTATATAAATGTAATCGTTCCAAATTACGCATTACAAGTATGTTGTGGATATCCCATAAGGTTTCATGCTTTACAATGAGTACAATCTAATTAAAATGCGCCATTTAACTCAGATCTGGTATGTGTCCTCTCATTAGGGATGCTGTGGAGTGAAAACATCGTGGGAGGAAGGCTCAGAGTGAACCAGCGGGTGGTGAAACACGAATGGCTTCTCCCGCTGATGAGAGAGGCAAACTGCCCGATTCTCCCAAAGTCCTTGACCGGGTTTCCAGCACACTGCAAGTCCGCAAGTCGGGCGGATCAACAGGAGGAGCGCACCCAGGGGAGGGCGGCTGTAACCCGGCCCGCAGCTGCCATGGCCGGTGTCATTCAGCACCAAGGACGGCGCCGCGCAAGGGAGGCGCAGAGGTTAAACTCGGTCACCTCGGCGAGGAGAAAGTCCGGGTTTGTTGCGACGAGGAATTAGAGACATCTTTCACGTATATTGATGAGAATGTCAACCTGCGACTGGCCAGCCCGGAGACTAGTTGTAAAAGTACTCACAGACCCGTGCGCAACGGCGAGCCTTGCTCCGAGTTTTCCTTTATGTCCGAGGACGATCTCTCTTTCGGGGAGGGCCCCGGGACTTCTATAGACTACGGCTTTATCAGTGCTGTCACGTTCTTGGTGACCGGGATCTCCTTGGTGATCATCTCCTACGCCGTGCCTCGGGATGTGGTGGTGGACCGTGACAGTGTGTCGGCGAGGGAGATGGAGAGGCTAGAGATGGAGAGCGCCCGAATAGGCGCCCATCTGGATCGGTGCGTCATAGCGGGACTGTGCCTGCTCACGCTGGGCGGCGTGGTGCTCTCCACGCTGCTGATGATCTCCATGTGGAAGGGAGAGATGTACAGGAGGAAGGTCATTGCTTATTCTAAGCGTTCAGCCAAACTGTATGGCTCTATCAGCCTGAAAACTAGATCCAGTCCCAGCCACTCTTCAGCGCACCTGTCCACCTGTGAGGAGGACATAGAGGAAACTTTGGCTTAAAATGCTGTTCTGTGTACAAAGCTTTTGTGTTTAAAAGGAATTAATGCCATTCACACCCTTACGAACATATTGTAGCCTAAAACTGTATTCATACATTCAAAGTGTGAGTCTGAAACACATTTGTCTTATGCTGTAAAAATAGCTTGAAATCTGTATTGTAGGCCTATATCCACGTGGGAAACAGAAAGGACAAGAAAAACACTCAAATGCAAATTGAGGAATTGCCTGAAAAAACATTATGTGGTATCAAATAGTTCCCAAATGATTTAAAATGCTACAAACCATAAAAGTGACAGGAGACAATAAGAGCTTGTTGTGTCATACACTGGACTGTATCATATTTTTTTGTATCTGGGATGCAATCTCTGAGAGCTTCCATTTATTATTAAGCCTATTCATATTTAATGTGAACGTCTCGGCGAAATTGTGCACAGACACATTTCAGGAAGTAAGGGAAATGTGTGTCCGCAGGGCAGGAGAGTGGGAGTAAGGGGGGGAATGTGAAGCTGTCCCTGTCCACTGTGATGTGGGAGAATCAGCTCAGTTGTCCACATGGTAATATCCAGTGACAGTCACTCTGGTGCATTGCTGAGGTAAGCCAGTAAGCCCGGCTTCGTGCACCCGAGCCAAAGCTCCATGTCGGTTTGATTGTAGTGAGCAATTTGACTGCATTGCACAGCGCTAACACCCACTGTTCGCCCTTCTCTGCACTGGCTCCATCCTCTCTGGTCTTCTTCTCCTCCTTCTTCCTTCACCTTCTCTCTCCCACAGGAGACTTTCCTTTCTCCTGCAGTGTTTCACTAGCCTGGATGCCAGCCGAACTTAGCCCCGCCCACAACATTCGAGGTCGGGATGTTCGGTCTGGACTTGAGCCGTTGAGGAGCAATTATGCTCGAACAAGATCTGTTCGGACCAATCAAATTGTCGGACAGATGACCAACAGTAACAGAATCAACCACGTCACCAAAGAGCGCTTGGGTTGAGTTTGTTTACAACAGGTGGCTGCCGCTGGAGAATTGAGATGTGTAGATTCCACCATCGCGTCTGTTACAGAAGATATCGATCGATAGCGCATTCATTTTAAAATCCTCAACCGGCCTGTCTCAAACTAGCTGATGGCGTGGCTGCGACTCAGCTGTTCAAGTGGCAGAGGCTGGTTTTAGAACTTAAGAGGCTTCACCTGTTTCAATGGCCAATAGAGAAGTCAGCTGGTAAAGTCAGATATAAACTATATGAATAAAATGATCATTAATCCATTTTATTTCTGCGTTACAAACAGCTTTAGGAAATGACAGAGTTTTAGACGGAGCGGAGCCTCAACAACCGCCCGAAAGCACGGTAGCGTTATATGGTGGAGAGAGATAGAGAGAGACTGAAGAGAGGGAGCGCCCAGCGGCGTTAGAACAAAGCCGTGAATCAGAGAAATAAAACGTGTTTTCGCCGATTCATCTCTAGAAATGCAACTGTAGCAAGCATGTCACTATCACTAACGTTACCCACATTCATATTTACACGCAACAAATGATATATCCAGCTTCAAAAAAGTCTAAAAGTCGGGAGTTAGAACGAATGCATTGGGCAAAGAGTGGTTGCTATGGAGACGATACATGGTGTTGAGTTCTGTTGACAGTTGAGTTCTGTTGCTCTGATTGGTTGTAGATCTATCCAATGAGTGCAGAGGAATTTTCTTTCCTGGTTCGGTTGGAACACGCCCCATAATCACAGCCCAATGGAGCGGTTTCAGACTCACATTCTGACTAGAATCTGAGTATGGCGGCTGGCGGATGGCGTTGGCGCATCGTTTTGATTTGAACAATTCTGATTCCATTTCCGATTCTTCCTTTCTATTCCGGTTCTTATCGATTCTCGATTCCAATTCTTTGAGGGGTGGAGTTGAAACTGGTCACATGCTTATTTCTAGGGTTAGGTATCGAAACGCGGTTCCAATAGGGCACCGGTTCCGATGTAAATGGTAGTAACAAGACCGAATAAGGACGAACATTTCGGTGCCTTATTTCGGTGCCTGACTTTTTTATTTTTCAGAAGCATAGTAGCTAGTAGCTAGTAGCTGGATTAAACACAATGGTTAAAATGCTGACAGCTTACGTTAAGCAGTGTAAAGTGTGACTGTATTTCACTGTAGAGGATTCCAACACCAAGACGTAACAGTCTGACTGCAGCAGTCACTGTCGGAAAAACAACACAGACACTTTCGTTCACCAGCTTTGTGGTGTATTCAAACGTTATTGTAAAATACCCTTTTCCCATCTGGTGCTTGTTTTTGTCCTTTACCAGCAATTAATTGGTGAAATAAGTCATTGTTATAAGTTATTGTTATGACATTATTAATCAATCATTTAATTTTGACCATATGGCCTTAGCAATAAACAAGCCGTTCTTTAATGTCGCCAATTGTCGTTTTGTGCTCCTTTTTTATATTTTATATTATATACATTATAAATATATTATATATATTTCGGTTCAGGCACTGGTTCAGGCATCGTTTAAGCATCATTTAGGCACCGGCATCATTTTAAAAGTATCGTTTTAGCACCGGTATTGGAAAAAAAACTAATACCCAACCCTACTTATTTCACAGATAAGAGGAACATTTTCATTTTATTCAATGGTGATTTACAGTTTTACTGAGCTTTTTCAATGGAAAATAAAGCCATAGTGTTGAAAGGGTCCTGGATGACCACAGCCAAGTGCCTGTGACATTTCAAGGTTGGTGAGCCTTTCCTTACCTGTGTGCTCTCATTCTCTCTTTCTCTCTACGTGAGGATGGACTTACGAATGCCTAATCACACATGAAAGAGTTGCCCTACTTCCAAAACCCCTTCCAAAGTCTTCACTACTTCAAAGAGCTAATTACATTTCCAAAGTGAGGTGTCATTCTTTTCAAAAGGTTATATTTGATGTTAATCGTGGTGATTTGCAGACTAAAATATTGCTGATGATGACACAAAAAGCTTAGCAAAAGAGGTTTATCATGTGCGGTCTTGGTAAAGATGTGAATGCGCCAGTGTCCAGACAAGTCAGAAACACACTTTTCTTTCTTGGTGGAGGAAGATGTTTTTGTCTTTGCTAAGTCCATGTGAAAGCAACATTCTTCTTATTCTTCTCCTGGGTGGTTGTAAATGCTTTTTGAAGAGAAAAAGAATAAAGTAATTCAAAGTAAAAGTAACACAATTCTCTTGAAAAACATTTTTTTTTTTGTGTAGGCTACCCTGTAAGGCTCATAAATCATGCATGAACCACTAGAATTACTTCATATTTGCATATATTCATAAACCCAGCCAAACATTGTATTCCACAAGACAAGTGCTAATGATTCTTAGTGTCACTGTTACCTTGGTTTCTTGTTCTTTCAGTTCTTGGGCTATGTGACCTTATTTCGAAGGCTTATTCCAAAGAGCATGAGTCAGCCTCTATTAATGAGATGCGTAGGCTGTTTACACTATGGCAAACAGCTCAAGGCTACACCGTTGTTGTGCTGTTGTCATTCAGTTGTATGTATACTGTCACAGCACATGCATTCTAAGTGCCAGTCAGAAAAGACTGGAACGCTAGAGTCTAAAGAGGTATTCAGCCAGCATTAGCATTCAAAGATCATTGGTTGCAGAAATGAAGTAATGCAAGTTTGCTTTTTTGTGCAAGCTTTTCATATTCTGTGTCTGTGACTGTGCCCACAGAGCAGACAAGTGTGTGTGCATCTATGAAAAACAGCCATTATGTCCTGAAATGGCAATAAAATGCCAAATGAAGAGATTTCCAGGAAAGGTAATAAAAATTAATGATCCATATTAGGCAACGTTGTTCCGTTCTCTTCACAGAGGCTGTAAATCAACAACCAGTATTACAGATGTTAAAGTAATACTTCATTTATTTAGCGAGCTTTCCTGGTGTTTTTGGCCGTGGAAGCAAGGTGCTACGCCCAAGTGCTGGACACTCATTTCTAACCGCTTCCTTTTACTTTCCCTCTCACCAATTTATTCATGTAAAATTAAACTTGTTCAACACATAAAGTGCAGCCAACAACAATGCTACTAATGCCAAAAAAATCTGTATGATCATATTGAGCAATTAATTCAAACATGGCTGCATTACAGATGCAGTGCTTTCCATTCGGTGCCAGAATCATATTCAGAGGTAGCATCATCTGTTGCAATGTCACTCTTGTGACACACAGAGGATCATAAATGCCTGAGGGAAGCCATTAACGTTGCAGACTTCAAACAGACTCATCTGCAGCATGTAATGCACCACACTGTAGGTTTTCAAACATATACAATCCCCCTGTTCTCTTTCTGTCTTCCTCCATGGTTGGCACCGTGCCTCACAGCCAACACCAGGCTTCCCCTCATACAGCCAACTAAACGTGTTTTGGAGATTTAATAAGGGATTTGCTTGAAGCGACAGCATTTTACATGCCAAGCTCAAGTGTATTTCCAGAGGTCTCATGCATAAGCTCTTTATCCTTGAGCAGTGCACAGCTAAATCACCCTCATTGATATTTGTTTGGTTCATCTGTAAGTCGATCCCTTCAGGTAAGGCAGAGGACAGCTAAGCTGCTGCAATCATCTAATTTCCCAAAGGTGTTATTACACTCCTCCATCTTGTCAATGCCAAGGTGTTATTACACTCCTCCATCTTGTCAATGCCAAGGTGTTATTACACTCCTCCATCTTGTCAATGCCAATACTCTGTGTGTACGTGAGTATTCACATGACTTTGTGTAGGTGTTGCGTGTCACCTTAGAATAAAGTGCTGCTGAGTGCTGACCCCAAAAATGTCATATAAAATAGTTTATGAGTGAATGTTCGAAATAGGATTTTCCACCCTGGGAGGAATACAAAGTATCTGGAAAGGAGACAGGCAGAGCAAGAGGAATATTGAGATAATATACAGTACATGAAGCAGGAGTAAAAGGTAATAGTTTTGGGAAATGTGCTTATTTATTACTTTCTTGACAAATGTTAGATGAAAAGATCTTTACCAGTCTCATGTCTGTCTGTTTAATATGAAGCTACAGCCCAAAGCTTAGCTTTGCTTAGCATAAACACTGAAAAACAGGAGAACACAAGAAACAGCTAGCCTGGCCCTGTAAGAAGGTAACAAAACTGGCCTACCAGCATCTCTAAATCTCACTGATAGAACTGCAGAGTGGGAGAAGCTATTTTGGGTGCCCCTGGTCCCAGAAGTAAAAGTCCCATACATCTTTTTCCTATAGCAAATGTTATGTGACTCATTATTTGAGCACTTATATGGCTTGGATAAGCACGAAACCCTCCTGGTTATTCATCAGCATAAAAGATTAAGAGCTGTGTTAAAAAAATATCTAATACGAACTACAAATTCCAAGGTTAATTTTGACAAGAAACATCCAATCACTGAGCTTAAAATTATAAATAATAAAAAAAATAAAAAAATAAAAAAATAAAAATAAACAGTGGTAGAAAGCTAAAGATTACTGTGTTTGAAAATATGTGATAATACATTCTGGAGCTTTGATCAATTCACTTTAAAATTCTGGGTCAATTTAGGATGTGTTCGGCAACTATGGTGTTTGGCATGTATATGTATTCAGCAACATGGGTATTGTAGTGTTTGATGGACAAAACATGATTTCTCAAAAAAAGAAGTTAATATCATTTTACCTGGTGGTCATAATATAAATCTACAGGAGAGTCCTGTGTTTCTATGTTAAGTAACATTGAGGATATTTTTTTAATCAAATGGCTGTAGCTTCATATTTAGCGTATTCTCATCTTTTCATACTCAAAAGAAAAGAGATTTCCACTTTGATTGATTGCTTTGAGGAGAAGACTAAAGCCAAACTCCACAGGGATATTACTTCATTCTTGGTTGTTCCCTCCACTGCCCTGCTCAGACAGGATATTTTTAGTCAATGTGCATATTGGATTTTTGGAAAGCTCATTGTATTGCAAATGTAGTTCACAAGGCTTCTCAGAATGCACTTACATCTTGCCTGCAAGAACATCCTTGTTTATCCAAGCTCTTTCCCAGGGTTTCATTTCTACATGA
This sequence comes from Sander vitreus, assembly GCF_031162955.1. Taxonomy (NCBI): domain Eukaryota; kingdom Metazoa; phylum Chordata; class Actinopteri; order Perciformes; family Percidae; genus Sander; species Sander vitreus. The sequence continues at coordinate 25,459,063 of NC_135860.1, read as the reverse complement.
CATGAAAAAAAGTGTATTCTACCTGTGTGTGTGTTTGTGTGCGTGTTTGTGTGCGTGTGTGTGTGTGTGTGTGTGTGTGTGTTTCTTCAACTCAGTTTATTATTACTGTACTGTAGATGCCTCCCTCCTCATCTTGTCCTCTCCATTCTCTTGTGCCATACTATTTTGAAACCCTGGTTGGTTCAGCAGTGTCCTTTTCTGCGCAGTAAGATTGAACAAAACCCTATTCTTACATGTCAAATCGATTTACGTCCCTGGTCAGCCGAGTTCCGCATGGTTGACACCGAAAACAGTCCTCAGAATCGCTTCGTCACCCGCTAACTGGTTAACTTCACTGATGCCGGGAATCAGGCCTGCCATAACCAGACACGGGAACGTCTGCAGAATAATTTCCTGTGTTGTACTTGGCACCTTAAAATCACTGTCTCAGACGGATAAACTATCAGCGCTTTGGCTCCTATGGTAGATGAGACTGGAAATGAGGTGATCGGTTGGATCAATCTTACAGTAAAACCACTCAACCGCTGCAGTAAAGCAATACAGGTTGCATGTCTCTCTCTCTCTCTCTCTCTCTCTCTCTCTCTCTCTCTCTCTCAGCCACTCTGATCTAAAATGGACTGTTTGCGATGGCAGAGGCCATGCCCCTGCCAGTGATGTGGTTACACAGTGGCTGCTTTCACAATAACATTACCATCATATTTTTTGTGAGTTGAATACCTCTTCAACTTAGCAGACTGGGGTAATGTAGACATATTGCACAAACAAAGCACAAGCTTGTTTCACCTCTTGATCACCTCGCTGTTCAGTCCCTTCTGTTGTAAATCACGCAGTCTTGCTGGGCTCCATTGATTTAATTTGTATCAAATTGCTAATCCAGTTATTTGTCATGCATGGCCTCCCGTGTAGCTTGTTTCCCCCATTATGCCTATGCATTTACCTCTAATTACAGTAAATAATGATTGCTTGCTAGTTTGCTGCAGTAAATACTGTAAGTGGGCTAGAGTGTGGCCTTCAGAAAGTCATCAGTGAGCCAAGAAATCAGCTTGTTTATCTCCTCCTACAACATGTGACCAACAGAACGCAATGGAAAGACAGGGATAGGGATGTAACAATACCAAAAACTCACGGTACGATAACATCAATACAAAAAGTTCAATATACAATATTGTATCACAATATTAAAAGAAAAAATGTCTGTTGGTAAATAATAAATCTGATGTGTACGCATTTTTGTATTCGTATAAAACGTTTCTACATTTTCCTGGCAGTGGCTGGTCTTAGGCGTCAACGCATGCGATTTATCTAAAAGAATTAACATGTGATTATTTTTTTAACGCAAAGTAAGCATTTGATCAACTTTGACCCCAACCTCTTCCCGTTATCGCAGCTCGGATGGTTACGCTTCGTGTGATACGTGTGCCTCGGCAAACACGAGTAAATGATGACAGATGAGACGGTGCCCGCTCAGCTGAGCGGAATATTTTGTTATAAAAAGCTTCCAGATGAAAGTTTTGATAAAACCAAAGTTCTGTACACTTACTGCAGTTATGAACTTTCTTTCTACCGAAGTACGACACGTTTGAAGTACCATCTTCGGGCAAAAACACATTTTTGCTGATGTTAGCAAAGATGCTAGAGCTGAGACAGGCTCAACAAGTCGTGCTCATCAAACGACACTGGTTTGACACAAGTTTGTCAGCAAAATGACAACAGCAAAGCTAACTAGTGCAATCGCTAAATGGGTCACTACAGACTGCAGGCCCATCAACATAGTTCAGGACCGGGGTCTTCATGACATCATTCAGATTGCCACAGGCGAGCCATCATACAAGCTACCTTCGAGGGGAACTATTGTTACGAGAATACATAAATTGTACGACGCTGAAAAAGCTACGGAAGTGAGGCAGTTGGCAGAAGGTACTTTTATTGCACTTACTGGAGACCACTGGACATGGTTGTCACAAGCAGGTGTATATGGTAAGCTGGCCCATATTGCAAAAAGGTACTTGGCTACACCTGCCTCAACAGTGCCATGTAAAGACTGTTCTTTTTGGCAGGCAACATTCTGCAGAAGAAGAGGTCAGCTCTATCATCTGAAAATCTCAACAAGCTAGTCTGCCTGAGCAACTGGTTGAGAGAAGACTAGACTATATGATTGGTTGACAGGAGGCATGTGGCACAGATGCACACTGTTTGAAGTGATTATCTTTAAACAATGATGTAGAGACTGTTCCCTCTGTCTCTTCACATGGCATTCTATTTCTAAAATAGGCCTACATATTGTTGCATTCATTTGAGTTGATGTTACTATGCAAAAAATTACAGGTAAGCTTTTTGTGACTTTGTTGCAGACATTACTTTGTAACAGTTGATGGTTACTGTTAAATATGTCTGCATATTGAACACTTGTTTAACAAATGTCAGTGGTTGAGATAATATAACTAAAGAATTTGCTTCTTTAAACCACTTTGTCATGCATTTATTTATTTCAACACTGCACGTTCACAAGTAAATCCTAGGATTTAAATTTGCGATTAATGCCTAGAAAGGCATGCTGAGCACCCATCAGCTACCTGCAAGCTTTTCTAGAGTTTAGATGGCCAGTGAGATCAACTACAAAAGCAAGGTCTGCCAACCACTCAGGGTTGCTCAGTTCAACAAGGCTGTGACTTTTAGAGTCACTTTAGAACCACTTCAGAATTGTCTCCTGACTTGCCAGCGCGGGTGGTGGATTGTGTCCCTGTATCAATTTTCAACAGGAATGCCTCCAAAAAAACACTCTTGATCGGATGAGATTAGTAGTTTTCACTAGAGCTTTCAGATGCATAATACAATGCAACTTCTCGGCTTCTCCTCTATAGACTCCCTAACTTTACTGTACACCAGGGATTTCATTCCATTCCACTCACCTGTCATGGCCGGAGCATCATTAGGTTTAAAGCAACATTATGTAACTTTTCCCGCTTCGGTCCCCCTACAGGTTGTCTCATTGGAACTACAGCAGCAGCTAAAAGTTACATAGTGTTGCTTTAACTCCACACTGTAGTCATTTTTCCACTGTCTCTAGAATCTCCTGCATTGACCGTTCCCCTTTTCATTTCTCTGCACTGCTGCCATGTCTAGTGTCTGTGACAGGCAAATACTTTTTGGTATAGAAAGAGCACACAAGTGATCTACACATGATGGTGACATCTATCGTTCACAAAAGAAACTGCAATTTAAGATAGTGTTGGGCTCATGGCCTGCTCATGGCCCGCAAGCTTAGTTTTGACACCCCTAGTTTATCACGTTTACCATCTTAGTTTAGTGTTGCCTATGCTTAATGGTTACATTTGCTACCGCTAAAAGGACGGAATGCTGAAGGAAGGGCAGTCATTTTCTGCAGAAAATACTCAGGGGCTTTCGATTGAATAAAGATCTTACTATTGCACCATTCGGTCTCCCTGAAGATTTTTTGATTCGACAAATCGGCATAAGAAAATCCACAACAGAATGTCATTAGGTTTTAAGTCATAAGTATTTGGTCATAAACCAAAGTAATGGACATATTTAAATTTTGACCTGATGGTGGTGCTAGAGAAAAAAGTTAAGGGATCACCAAAGTCACTAGGATACACCATCTGGGAACCATGAATGTACAAAATGCCATGCCAGTCCATCTAGTTGATGTTGAGCTATTTCACTGGAAAAGGCTGGTAGCACTACAGGAAAGTCTCTAGGGACCATAGATAGACACTAGTGTAAACGTCAGAGGAAGTCCAATGTCATTAGGCTTCACCATCTGGGGACTATGAACATCTGTACAAAACTTCAGGGCAATCCATCATAGAGTTGAGATATTTTAGTCTGGATCAAAGTGGTAGACCAATACTGTCTATCCCATTCCTAGAGCCATGCCACTAGCATGGCTAAAAACAGGAACAACAAAAAACTGACCTTTTAATTTTGAATTAGCCATATTGGCCCACCTGGTGCTGACCTTTACAAGATCATGAATGCCATAGTCATAAGGAATCAGAAAAATGCCTCTACCTTTGTAATGAATATGTATTTTGATCAGAGTTCTTTGCCATGCAAGTTTGACATTTATCCAGCTTGTGCTTCGACAGAAACTGTAGCTTGTTGACTCCATCAACTTGGGTTTAACTCAACCAATGAGCTTCGAGAGGAGAAATCAGCTCGAGACAATCCGCTCTGTTTAGACTAAGAGCCGGGCAGCACATAGAGGATAGGCTCCTGATGCAGTCAGCGGCGGTGTTGGGTCTGAGGCCGAGACCAAAAGCAGGCACTGCAGAGCTGATTGTCTGCGCTGCATTTCATTTGCCTCGAGTGTTGTGTTACCAGTGAAAACTGGACTGCTGAGAGATGATACTGGCTGGTGGAGACACCCAACAGGATGTGGAGAGGGGGGATGCAGACACTGTGAACACACATATGGGAACACACACCCATACACTCACACTCTCACACACACACACACACACACACACACACACACACACACACACACACACACACACACACACACACACTCAGACACATGCACATGTAGTTGCATGCATGTATACAGGTTGACACACATGTTATGCATTTATCTGTGTGGAAACTAGGTTATTGCAAAGGGATAGGTTCCAGATAAAGAAACAAACCTGAATTACAAAAACTAGAATATCAGATATTCAATTATATTCACATCCTTTACTAAATTGAAGTAATGCCATAATGTAAAAATACACCACTAACGCCATTAAGTACATTTGTTTTATTTGATATTTTTATTATTGTGTCATGCAGTAAAACTCCTGCATTCAAAATGTTAGTTACAGCAACAACAAAAAAATGTTTGTACTTAATATAGGCTACTAACAGTATATTTTGCAGAATGACATCTTTCAGAGTGTTATATTACTAAATTACTAGATTCTCAATACTGATGCACATAAGTAAATATCCAAGTACAGTAGAAGTACCTCAACATTGCACATAGTTTTTGAGTAAAAAGTTACTTTCCGACATTGTAAAAGACAATAATAAACAATGAATTTAAAATTCAAAGAAATTGGGTTGTACAATACCAATGGCAGTTCCATCAAAGTCAAAGTCCTTTACAAAATCAAAAAGAAATGACCAACACATTTAAACAACAGTTGAAATATTGAAATGCATTTATGAGGGATAATAAAATAATAAAAAAGTTAAATAAGAGAAATAGAATAAAATAACCAAAATAGTTAAATCGTAGTAGTAACAGAAGTTATATCATTATATGGTAAAAGCAAGACTAAAGAAAAATGTTTTCAACACTAACTTAAAAGCCTCAATTGATTTTGCTGTCCTTAGATTCAGAGGAATGAAATCCCACAGTTTGGGTATAGAACGACAGAAAACAGCTTCACTTCACAGCGTTTTGTACAGTGAGCAGCAGGGTCTGTGCTACAATGTATATACAACTATATCTATGGTAACAACAACCTTGTCCAAACAGGGGCGGGGCTAGAAGGGGGGCACCCCCCCCCCATCCAATCCATTGGGCTAGATTGCTGTCAATCTGACAGCAATCTTGTGATTTCTACTGGAACAGAGTACTTTCACTTGGCTGCCCTTGTCACATGAGAAGTTAATGTTTCCATTGTGTTATTCTATCCTATCCAATATTTCCTATAATTCTAAGCAGATTTTCCATGCTGTATTCTGATCAGCTATTAATAGTCATCATTGTGCTTGTTGTGGATTTTGATGAAGGAAGGCAAGGGCAACAACCACTTTTTTTCATCTGAACCAGTACATGCACCTTGGAGCAATATCAGTTACACATACAGTACAGTGATAATAATCATTGTACTTGGATTACAATCACCAATTTGCAGTAGTCTTGCTTTCATCTACTTTATTTTGTGTCATTTAATAGCTGAAGACAACCTGAAGATGGCAGCATTAGACCTCACAATGCAACCGTCAGCCTAAACCCAAATCATCACACTTATTGCCCTGTCAGCATCGAGAGTCTGATGCCCTGAGAACAGGCTGTGTGAAATCCCTATATTACAGTGCTGAGCTCTGTAAATCCCTGTGGTTCTGTAAGAATGTACATGTTAAAACAAAAAAGGACATGGAAGTCCACACTCTCTCGTCAATGTACTCATGCCCATGAGTAGCCTACATTTATAAATGCAGGAACACAACTTCCTCTGGAGGTTTCCTTTAGAAACCTTCCTTCCCCAGTGTGGTATTGTGCAACATCTGGTTCTGGCTGTGTATTGATCTTGGTACGGAGAAGGGGGGTTGTAGTGTGAGTTAAGTGCACAGGTCTTTTTTAAGGACCTCTTGTTTGTCCCAGTGAGCATTTACCGTCAAGTGGTGCTCTAACGTTCGAGGTGAGCGAGTGGTGGTCCCGGAGGAGAAACTGAATAATTCATCTGGGCCTGATGAGAGGTTATAAAAAACACTCCTCTAAAACCAAAGATCTTCTACTTTCTTCTTGACTTTCTCTTCTTCTAACCTCTGTCTTCTCTCTCTTACTTTCCAGTCACTCTGACCCCTGTTTCTGTCTTCGCACTTCCTCAGCTTTATCCACCTTTTTCCTCCCTCTACCATCCCTGTCTCTCATCTTTTTTACCTACGTGCCTTGGCACCCAAAGTGTTATGCAACTGATATACAGATGATTATGACCTGTATCTGATGTCTTAACGCAATAATACCTCACCACCCTGCTAACCTCCCTCCCCTTCTCCCTCAACGCTGTGCCGTGAAGGGGGCTCTTTGCGGGAAACTCTAGCATACAATCGTATCTGCTCACATCTCAAGTTTCCCAGTGGCACGGCCCACCGATGCGAGGTAGTGCATTCTCATCATCCCAACCTTCAAATTTGCTTTCCTCCTATTTCTCCACCACCACCACCACCCCCACTTCATCCTTCCCCTCTTTCTGGAACTCTTCCCTCCTCTCCCTTCTTCTCATGTTTCCCTTTCCTATATTCACCTACCTCGTGCTCCATGTTGCAATGATGCAGAGGGAAATCAGGTGGGAAAAGTGATAGCAAGGAGTTCAAATCACGCAATGCAGGTATTTTATTGACCTAAAAGATATCCGGGTAGCCAATAAATCTGTCAGACAGGGATGTAATTGTCGGGGTGTCTCTGTACTGCTGGTGATTTTGGAATTTTGCTTTGATGAAGCTTTCCTCCTCTGCTAATTGATACTGTATCCCCTCCTTTCCCTTCACAATGCAAAACATGTGGGGGTTTGCTCAGGAACAGCTGTTAGTCTTCTTTCACAGAAAAGAAAATAGCTCACTGGCACTTTCATGCTGAATGCCTCAACATCAAAAGTCGTTTTAATGTATTTAGATGCATATAAAGAGGGCAGTAATGAGAAGCAAGGCAATACTGTCTTTCTGTGTGTATGAACAGTGAGATACTGTAAGTTGTTAATGTGGTTGTACTGATTAGCATAATGGCTTTATTCACTTTGTAGTCAATAGTTCTGGGAAAGTTACTTAAAACATGAAATGAAATATTCATTACTCAACAGGAGAAGCAATTAGTCACCTTACTTTCCGTTAGTCTGTCCAGCTCCACCGGTGCCTTCCAATAACTCCAAAGCCCCACACATTATCTTCTGTATTTAATGTGTGATAGGAAATAAGACTTGGTGGTTTAACAAGCAGCCATTTTAAGCTTAGAAGCACTTCACACCCTTTCCTGAATGTACCGGTGTCTAGCTACTCTAGCTAATCTTTTGCTAGCCCTCTCCTCCTGCCTCCAGCCCCTGCGCCATGCCAAAGGCCGTGGTATGCTTGAGACTAACTAGTACAAAGTGTGTGTTCTCCTTGTGCTGTTACATTGTTTTGGTGGAGAGCCTTAAAAACAATGCCTGTGGGCGTTTTAGAACCCAACAGATTCAACCAAATCACATTAGTCTCTGGCAGGGATGTTGGAACTATTTTCTGGAATAGGGTGCTGGGGGGGCACAGATTACTTTGTACTTCACCCGTCGCACATAGACTACTTTACACTTCTCTCATGGTACCCCACCCAGGACAGCAGTGCTGATTAGACTGAGCAATTACAGCAATGACCCAAGGCTTTAATTTCAAATAATTTGAGAAATATACAGCCATTAATAAAACTATAGAGTTACTTAGATGTTCACAAAGCGTCTTTATTATTATGACAATAAAAAATGGTTCATATCAAAGAGGCATAGCCTATGTCACACATGCTTATATCAATCATAAAACCGTGATAAAAAAAATAAAAAAAATGCTAAATCAAAAGACATTTGATAAATCATAGGCTCTTGAAGGTACAAATATTTGTAGCCTACCTGAACTTCTAAATGAAGCCTGGCTATTCTTTATAGTTATATATCTCAAACACATTGAGTGGAACAGAACATGAGGCCAAACGAAAATAGGCAGAAAAGAAAAATAGGTACCAGCAGTCAGCTCAGCTGGTGCATGGAACTTGGCAATTTCACACTTTTCTGAACTGTACGGCAGTTTTTACGCAAGTATTTTTGTATTTTGTGCAGTTTATGTAACTCAAATGCAGTACTGCACACTACAGTTGCCACTGGTGGCCATGTTGGAAAGCAGCCTGTATTCAACTTTAACAAGTTGAAAGAAATACTTTCACTTCCATTAAAGATTTAAAGTGTAATGAGTCTATGAAGAACAAATGTAGGCTACATTGATTGATTATCAGCTGGATGGATTATGATTATATTAACAGAACCCTCTCTACTTTTGCTTAAGTTTGTTTCAACTTGTCAGCTCTCTCTCTCTCTCTCTCTCAGGCACTTAGCTGGCTTAGTGGGAGGTTTTGAAAAGAAATCGAATATCTGCTTTTGTGACATTGCCTTGAACCGCTAGCCTAATTTGACCCGACCTGCTAGCTAACCAGGTACGCACACTCATAAAAAGTTTTAACATGCGAAAATTGCTCCATGTGAATATGTATACGTGACGTCAGACTGCATATATGTGCACATGAGGAGACAGGCTTATCATTTTTGGTTTTTGGTGCAGTAAAGGGAAGCTGTCGATAGGGGCGGGCGCTATGTCCAACGTCTCTGGTCAAAGGTGAAGGGGCCTGATGAAAGACACTGGCCCTGCAGGTTAAGAGTTTGAGCATGACGTGAACAACACCACCCCGTTAAAACGAAATTCTGTTACAGAAACTACAAATATTTGCCAAACAAGGAGGGAGCTCACTGTAGCCTGATGTCCTGCAGGGGGACAAAAAAGTTTGAGGTAAGTACCTGCCTCCAGCCCATACGACATCTGACATGGGTCATCCAACCACATCTAAAAGAAAAAAATTTTTTGCTCCAAATGGCCACCCTCGAAGGCAGGACCAATAGCCTGTCATCGTAGAAAAGGGCAAGACTCGATGAATCCTATAAATGTGGTAATTGTGGATGCTTAGACAGTTTCTACTTAAAGGCATTCAAGGTGTTGCACTCGTTTGTACACAAAAAATCAAGATGGAAGTAGTTTTATAATAAAAGAAAAAAAAGAACAGCTTGAGACCGTTTTAAATTCCGCTGACCAATCACTGCATCAAGTGGGTGTGCTCATTGGATTAAATAGTTTGGGAAAATGAATGAGAATTGGCGAACACAACCCTTCCAATTCTGACATAGGACGACCATCTGACAAGCATGTTGGTTGAAGAACACCGATGCCTTAGCATGTTCATGACCAGTCACTGAGCACACAAACAAAATTGATATTAACCCTCCCATCCAACTCCTGATAAGACAGCAAACAAACTGATTCTCTAAAATGTCACAGTCACATAGTGTCAGTGACAGACACTTTGACTGTTTGACCATCATCAAGCACTTTGGTTTGAACACAGAGACGACATTACTGAGTAATATTTTGATCACCCTGATTCCATGTGAACTTCAACCCTAAATTCTGTACAGTAAGCCTACTGTCACTCCTTCTGCGGACAGCAACATTTCTTTCTTGTATCACTGTGCAGCTAAAGACACACTGTAGATGATCTAATGAAGTCATTGGAGTCAACAATGCACCGAGGCCAATATGAATAAAAGACTAAATTCAGTGGCTCGACATAGTGCCGATACATTACGTCACCCCTTGTGTGCTGTGATTCCTTTCTTGCAGTGTAATTGAAGCAGCCACAGATGATGTCATCTAGATACAGGACTTCCATTCAGAAGTTGTTTTGTTGCTCCCATACACGACCGGGCAGACCGGCCCCATCACCATAACTCTAATAAATGGACTAAATATGGCGAGCTGAGAGCGTACTTGGCCTCCGCTGAGGAGATTGGCAGGTGTTTGATATTCACTAAAGGCTAACCCCCCCATCTCTCAGCCCCCAAAAAAGGCATGTCTGATTCTAAATTATAGACTACGAGACTTGGAACCTGTTAGAAACAACGGATGAGTCATCTTGGACAGAAATGACTTATCCGCCTGTTTATTGACACAAACAAAATGACTCCTCTTTACTTATGCCAGGGGTCTCTCTCTCTCTCTTTCCCTTTTCATTCCTGTGTAATGTCTCCCGCTCTGTCACTCTGTTCCCCTCTCTCTCTGTTGTGGTGGCCAAGGTTAGAGAGGCGCAATGAGAAAGGGCAGACGATGGGGGTCTAAACAAATCTCTGTCCTGCCAGGACGTCCTCCTGCCAAGGTTTGTCTAGGGCTGGAAGGCATGGAGGAAGGCGGGGCCGCTGGGCGGGGAAGTTGGTGTGGAGGTGGGGGGTGATGGGGAATGACGTGATCCCCTTTATCCCGGCCAATAAAACAGAGTGGCCGGTGAGATCCGGATCCGTACGTGCAGTCAAATTCAATAAGGTAGTGCTTTAATGTTTTCTTTTAATCAACCAAATTGCATTACATACTGACTCCTCCGCGAGGCTCCACAGCGAACAGGAAGGGGGTACAGGAGAGTCAGGGCTGTTGGTTTGGTGGGAGCTGGAAGCACCGAGGGGGGGCATTCCCAATATCTAGAGGAATTTTAGAGAAAACCGTATGTACGTTGAAGGCTTTCTACTGTACAGGCCCACTCTACATTGCTCCTCCTCTGGTTCCCATTCAATGAGGGGACGCAAGGGCCAGTGTGAATTCAGGGTTAGACTGGGGACAGACAAGGTGTACAGACAGACTACATCATTCTCGTAATGAATGCCAGCTCAACTTTTTAGAGCATCGGCCGCTTTAAAGGCAGAGCACTCTCCCTCTTGGACGGTGGTGTCTCTTATCATGAGCAATGCCCTCGCCAGTGATTTCCTCCTCCACTCCTCTTCCTCCTTTCCTTCCTCCAGCAACTTCCTCCTCACCCGTGCTGACCTCACTCCCTCCACCCCTCCCGATATGACTCACCCTTTAGTGAAGGTACATCAGGAATGCTCTTCTAAACACTTTATCATCAAAACCCCCTTTTTTCTTCTCCAAGGCTGGAGGGAAGAACGCTGCACCCAGCCGGACAGGAGAGGGATAGTATATCTGCGTCATGTACTGTAGCAATCACTAGCTGCCGGATCAGCTTGCTGCCCCAGTCCACTAGAGTTACTGGGATTCTGATTGGGGTTTTTACATTTGGATGTTTTATTCCACCTTGGATCAGGCAGTGCTGTTGTGGCCCGAAAGATTACAGGCTGCTGCCGCTGTCAGCCATTCATCCGTGGACGGATGAAACTTCACAGAGAGCAGTAATCCACCGAAGAAGGGTGGCTTTGCTGCTCAGCTGCCTCAGCCACTACTTTAAAGCCAGCTGACATTTAACATAATGATCAGAGTGGCCGAGCGTTTACACACGGGAAAGGTTTCCCGGACATAATTAGACTAAAGTCTTCGCATGGGCTAAAAATGAATCACAATACACAATACCATACTGTAGTCCCTCTATCCATCTAATGGTAAACTGTGAGTGGAGTGACTGGAAGAAAAGCCTCAGCCTCAGCTGTGATATTATGGTGGTTTTATCCACAAAGCTTGAAAAGATGACCACAGTTCAAATCTACTGCACAGTGTATAGTCTAGGATACAGGCTGCATTTTGGCTTTAGCAATCCATCCTGGTATGTGTCATTTACGGTATGCTATTAGACAAAGGGGTTACCCACATTTTCCTATGCTAAAACAACACAGTGATTGCAATAATGTTATTCCTCTCTCCATCTTTTCAAAATTAAAGATTCTCCACAGTGCAGTGGAGTAAGGTCTGGCTACAGCACAGATACATTCCAGGATAGTAGAAAAAAATGCTCTGGGTTGTTTGAATTTCTTTACGCGACGGTGGCTGTGCAAAACTCTACACAGAATTAAGTAACATGAGCTATTTAGCTGGATCAATGGTTAAACGTAATTTGCTCTTACCAGTGTATTCCCATCTGTAACATTACTTTGTCCACAGCAATCCTACCAATCAGACCCAAAACGTCCTAGTTAGAGAGGAAATTACATAAACATATTCTTTGTAAATCTTTACAATCATTCCCTGAGAGAACCAAGCTGGCCTGCTTTACTGTACAATCAAATATTCATCAAAACTTTTCATTTTCAGCATGTAGCTTGCTAGCTCAAAGTTTGTTATTTTCAAAGAAAGCAAAGCGAAGGGATTTGGAGAACCGCAACACATAGAGAGCGGAAGGTGAGGGATATAGTCTGACATCACACACCGGATGTCAGGCTATATTCTGGAAATGTACTTCTGTTGATCTAGACTACTCAAAGTACAATACAAAAGTAGGTATTAATGCGCAATATGCCTGATAATTTGGGTAAAATATTGGTGAATGACCTGCCTTCTCACAAGTCATGCTTGCCTGTGGGTTATACACTGGCCAGGATGCTTGCTTAGTGTAATGGTAGCCAATGGGTGAGCTCTGATTAGGCAGGGCTCCTGGCCAATAAAAAAGCAGGAATGAGCGAATTAGAGGAAGCAGTTCATGTAACAATATTCAACTGATTTAAATTAAATTAGTGTTCTTGAATGATGGAGGACTTTGGCTGACGGAAGGCATCCATGTTACTTCTCATGTATTATTAAGTCGGACATATTGGAGCTTTTTCAAAAAAATATTTTCTCTTGTTGTAATTAAGACTTTTTACAAGATGAAAACTGGTAATTACGGTAACTCCAATATGACCTGAATGCTGCATCAGAGTGTATGGCTGAAACTTGGATTTTTTTTTCTATCATGCAGTGGGGTTTTTTTTTTATTCTGTGAACCTGACGATTTGAATAGTTTTCATGTCTGTTGGCCTACATGAAATGAACAGTGACTAAAATAGAAACAGTTATAAATTTAATAAAAAATAAATTATATATATATATAAGTACAATAAGCTCTTACAACCATTCATTTAATCAACGACTTTCCTAGATCACAGCTCAGCAGTGCTGCATGTCAGGATGCGACTAGACACTGAAAACAGCAGCAGAATGCAAACTGAAACAACAACAGAAACAACAACATGCTGCATGGTTCACGTTGAACTCGCCCCTGAGGTCCCCGATGGGTGGATGACTTCAGCTGCAAAGTCACATTGACTCAGTGAATCAGGAATCAGGTAACGGGATCAGGCATCATTAGGTGACTTCAGCCGAGCTGGCAGACGGCCAGGTGAGCTGGACGCACAAATGGACATTGATTTTTCAATAAGGGCCCTGAAGCTGTCAGCCAACCAGGCTATGGTGATATCTTCTCTCGTGGGGATGGCCTTCTCCCGATGATGGTCTGACTGGCACCCGACCACATGCCACCACACCGGCATCCACTTCATCTCCAGCTCCACACATCCCCCTGGCCCTGCCCCATGCCCCCACACTGTTGTTAAAAGGTATTATCCTGAAGCGCTGTTAAAGATATAAAGCAAAACAATTGGCATCTGCCTAGACATAGGGCTGGTAAAATGTTAGACTTCTTTCCCTAGGAAAGTTGACAGGATTCCAGTATATATCCAGGCTTTCTCAGGTGTGTTGTATTTTATTGTTTCAATTGACTTGTATTACACAGAAAAAAGCACTCAGTTTACAAATTGGTCCAAGGTCTCAGTGGGGTGAAAGAGGTTACAATCATGTTTTCCTGTCAGGTCATCCATATTTCTGTCTGGTTCTCTGTAGGCGCTTTTTGACCCAGGTCTAAAGGGGCCCAACACCCATAATGGTTTCCATCCATCAGGCCTCCCGCTGGCCTGCCCTCAGCCTCAGCAATCAGTACCTCTAAGACTGCGGACATCATAGGTTGCCCTTATGCTGAACCTGAACCAGCAGGGCATCATGCAGTGAAGGAGTTGAAGACTTGACCTACTGTATGACCCTCCTAAATGCAAATGTTAGATGTAAGATGGCCTTGATGCAAGGAGGACAGCAGGAATGAAAGGGAGAGCAGAAAAAAATAAATAAACTAAGAGAGTTTCAGTCAGCAATAAAGATAGAGGACCTGTTCATGAAATGGTCATAACTCTTCTGTTGGAGAATTGCCCTAAACGTTAGAGAATATACACAATGACATGAGATGGTTTCTTCACCCAGAGAGGCCCGAATCATCCAAACAAAAGCTTCTCTTTGTGCAAAATGTGACTCCAGGGATCAAAGTCATGATTGGTCAGACCAACTGGTAGTTCCAGTCCCATGCTGTTCTCCTTAGATTCACCCTGCTGAAGTGTCATCCCCAACAAAACGCTGTACTGCTTGACCTTAGCAAAAACAAAAAGCAATTTGAAAATGTTTGCAGCTAATCAATTTGGGAGCACAAATCTGGAATAAGTAATTGATTCATTTTCATAAAAAGCAGTTGGCATGAATGAATGAATCAATCTCAAGTAACAATATTGTCTCTGTTAAATGCATTATGATATTCAGCCAAAAAAGAAAGGGGCTCTAAATATGACCCTCAGTACAGCTTGTTGGATTTGTTTCCCACAGAAATGACTTATAATTAAATGTACAGCGGTTTATACACTGAAATGTTAAACCAGGAAAGTATAAATCTTTCCCTCTGACAGGCGTGTCCAGGTGAGCAGCACCTCATTTAGGAAATGAGCATCTCTGTATCAACAATCAGCCGCTAATAAAACCTCCAGTTTGAGTTGGATATCAGGGCTGTAAAAGAATCACCTGCAGGCTTTTGGAACTATGTTACACTCACGCATCAATCAAGTCACAGTTTAGTGCTCGAACTGGCCAGATTTAAATTTTTCTTTCAGCTTTATTGGGATTTGATTTGCCAAGACAAAGTTAAAGCCATTAATCTTGTTCTCCCCACACGTCCCTTCCAATGAACTCAATGAAACGGACGTAAATGTTTCTATGCTCCCAACCTCTCCGAAGTGAATGAGTGTGTTGGTATTTGATGACACAATTTTGTGCTTCGTTCAAATGTTTGCTCTCAGAATTGAACACTGAATTAAATTGCTGCAGACGTTTGGAAATGCAGACAAAAAAAACCTGCAGCGCTAATCACTTTCACAGTTGTCATCGTAAGCCCAGAGAAATGGGACTTAATCTTGCTGAAACAGAATCAACAATATTCCAACGATTCAAAACTCCTCGTAAACTACATTAAGCCCTTCATCGAGTGAGATTACACTCATTTGTATATATATATATATATATAAAAAATCATGCTTCCAAGTGTTGTTAGCAGGCTGTGGTGTGTTGACTTCATGTCTATGGGAACAGGCTCCGCTCAGTCATCTTTCCTCAATTCTTTCATATTGCATCTTGGACATGTAGACCCCTTCCACATCTGTCAACGTCAATTACCCATGGCTTTCCCCTGCATCTACATAACCGCCGCCATCCCCGTGGCTGCAACAAACACACACTCCTACACGTTTATATTGCTCTCGATTCTCCGCCCTTGTCCCAGCGTGGCCCTGTCCCAGCCGAGAGTGTCTGCCACACAAGTCGCAAGTGGAAGTGCAGCAAATTTGAGTCCGCTGGATCACACTGCCACTTTTCGCCTCGCCTCTGTCTTATTACCCGCACATTTCTCAAAGAAATTTTCCCAAACTGTCTAGATTCTTGCAGCAATTAAAGCATTTCTCTCATTCCCTCTTCCTTTCTTCTCTGTCCTTTTGGCAAGAGCCACGACCATGTTGGTCAGGTCGTCTCAGTGTTCCTGGGCCAAAGCTGACACAACCAATTGGAGGAGGAAACCATGATCTGACAAATAAAAGGAACAGAGGATTACAGCAAGGAGGACGTCTGGGGTTCGAGGAGCAGTGAGAATCACACAGGGCGTGCCATTGTTTCTCAACCACCAATCGTTTTTGGCAGCTGTCGGGTCTTTTCTTTCCTAAACCCAAAGAGCTGTCCTGCTCTAGCAAAACCCTCATAAAAGAGACGTAGAAAGGTTGCAGTGAAAATAAGAAGCATTTGTGTGGCTTGAGGGCTGTTGGAGTATTGCATTGAACTGGAATATAAACCCTCTTCTGGGGTGAAAGAGTGATGGTGAGTAGAGGAGAGCTCTGACGTGTAATGGGGATGCGCTCTGTGAAAATGATGAGTCACTCATACTTACTGCAAATGTGCTTGATAAAGAGAATGTGTAACATTATATGAAGATGATAGGTTGGTTGGTTGCAGTTTCGGCCTGTTTTATTTCGAAAAGCACAGCAATACTGGGATCTCTGGGAGTCCGGAGTAGCACTTGTTTCCATTGGCCTCGTATTTAAAAAAAACTGGCCAGACAGGATTCAGAAAATAATACCAAATGACAGCACATTTTCCACTGGGCCTCTACTTTGTTTCTTTGTGTCTCTGTGCGTGTTGTGCAAAAATGGTCGGTGGAATTGTTCTGCCCTATTTCACCTCAATTTTTGTTGCTTCTTCACTTCACCTCCCAGTGATAATCTGTCAGTGGCTCCTTTCACACGTGCACCTGGATATGTAAATGTGATGGCAATTCAATAGAGTTACTTTTACACATTAGTCACGATCTCACTAGTTTGGACTTAGGAACTTTTCTTCCACCACACAAGTCTCAATTACATGTTGAAAAAAGACTTTTAGAGAACTCTATACATTTAATCACTCAATGATAATTTACTTTACAAAAAGAAAATTTAATTTCTTAAAATTAATAGTTTGTCATTTGGGCAAATATGCTTCTTGCCCAGAGTTAGATAAGAACATCTGAATTTGTATTACTCTTATGACAGTACAGATTGCAGTAAGAGGTTATGAGTAGGACTATTTATTGGTTGGGCATAGTGACTTCCTGGGGTATTTGCTGGGCACAGAAGGTAATGGCTAGCCTGACAAGCCAGACCCACATCAAGATGTTGGGTTTTGGAACTCACCATTGATGGGGCTCAATCCGAGGGGCGGGATAAACGGTTGTCTTTCAAATTCCCTCTGCACGCAATAGGATGGTGCTACAACCAACCAGAGAAACGAAGAAGGTAGCGAAGCTAGTTGATAGATTAAACTTTTGTCGTATCTGGTCGGCAAAACTCAGAACACATCTTCCTTTTTTAAGAATGATTTCAGTGCCGTTCTTTGTTCTTTTCTCAAAGAAAAGCTTAACTCCAAGTCTTCCAGAAGACCAATGTGATTGGCCTGACCAGAGTTTGGTTTTGGCTCGCAAGCCAACGGAGAGTGCCTAGACCCCGCTGGCTGCAAATTACATTTGCTGCCGCTAGGGTGCATCTAGATTTCTAGGCTATGTAATGGCTGCTCTGGACCAAGAAACAGTCCACAAAACCTCAACATATTGTTTATACACTTTTTTTATGGATTCAATTAACAATATATAAGTGGGCATTTATTAGCCAGGCTAGCTGTTTTCCCCTGTTTCCAGTCTTTGTGCAAAGCTAAGCTAAGCTAAGCCATCTGGCAGCTGGCTGGTTCAAAAAGGCGAATGAGTGCATTCCCCAAAAGGTTGAACACCATTTAAAAACAACTGCATGGTGGGTAAATGTCCTGTCATGTCTGAGTAAATGCAATTCTCTGCTCTATCTCAACTCAACAAAGTACATGCATCACTTCCTGTGCAGCAGAGGATTTGTCTTACATGAATGAATACAGGTTAAATTAATAACTGAACCACTTTTTTCGTTACAGTTGCAGCACAATATATATATATTTTTTAAACCAACTAGTTGCATATCATATGTGCCCTTTTGGCACCGATTGAAACGAATAATGGAACATGGATAAAACGGTTCTCTGACCTTTCTGCAGTGAAAGCAATGGTGTAATGGGGGAAACAACCCACTTTATCATTGAAAGTGGGGGACAGGACAGAGGCATAGGGTAATGGAGACAGCCAATGTTGGACTCCTTTTTAATATCATTAACTTCATGTCCACTTTCATTTGTTCCAAGGCTGGTACAGCACAATGTATGTGTGTGTGCATGTGGGTGTGTGTGTGTGTGTGTGTGTGTGTGTGTGTGTGTGTGTGTGTGTGTGTGTGTGTGTGTGTGTGTGTGTGTGTGTGTGTGTGTGTGTGTGTGTGTGTGTGTGTGTGTATGTATTATGTGTAAGATAAAAGAGGGTAGAGTAAGGAGACAGAGGACAAACACAAATGTATCTGACAGAGCTGGACAAAGTCAGATCCATCCACATGAGAGTGCATACTTTGGATAGGATCTGCTCATTATTTATTACTTTCATGACCATAGCATGCTTCCAAACATCATTAACAAACCCAGCACAAATCCTGTCTTATTTTTAAAGCCAGGTGTACCGAGGGCACAGGAGGACAAATATAAAATATCCTGGCAATCAAGGGCTTTTGACCATGTCCAGGTCGGAAAGTCCTACATTTTCCCACCTCCGGTTTGGGTCAATAAAGTTAATCATAAAAAGCTATTTATTTTAAGGGTTTCAGTGTTTGGTTTCCATTTCTATTTCTCGTGGGAAACGCTCATGTTCAAGAAATGAAACACATGCTGCTTTTGCTTGACCCTCAAATATAAATTGTCTAAATTATGTTGTTGAATAGGGCTTTTTAATAGACCTTGAGAGGACACTGAAACATACTAATATGAGCTCTGAAATAGGAACTAATAGCGATCCCTGTAAATCTACGCGGATAGAGTGAGAGCTTATTGTTTGTAATTAGGGAGAGATGAAATTGAATGTGATTACTACAGCAGCGCAGCATGCTGCGCTAATGTAACAGAGCACTCATCAACTCCACGCCACAAAACCAATATGAAAAACATCTGGTTCAACATCTCCCACTTCCCATAGCAATGTGCTTGAGTGGATTGTGGCACTGTGACTTTGACCGTGTTCCGTATTTCTTTTTTTTTTTAAATTCAACTTGAGTGGCTGCTTTCGTGCCAGTGCCTCTGTTTCCCTTGAGGCAGAAGTAAGACTGTGGAGGTTTGCTATTGTTCTGTTATGACTGCTAACCATGACTCTTTTCACAGTCCGACAGTCAGAAATGTGGTAATTCACATTTTATTATTACCGGGTAGGGGGTGAGGTCTATACTGTGCTACGGTGCTTTGTCAAATGAGTGAAATCAGGACCATGTTTGAGGAATTGTCTTGCAATGAACAAGCAAGCAATAATTAGGCAGCATTAAGAGAAAATATGTGTCACAACCTCAGACTCGAGACTGGTGGACTCAAATGCACAACTTTTAACTCAGTAGAAAGTTTTTAACAATAAGTTTACTTGGCAAAAAAGGTTAAACAAAAAGCGCTCACAAAGAGGATCAGTCACTATACAAAATCAATTAACAAAAACCTGGAAACATGAAGGTATGGCTAGAAATCTTGACGACACTTTCACGTGGAACGAACGAGACGAACTGGCACAAGACAAAGGGAGACAAGGAACATTTATACATGAGGTAGGGGAAAACAGGTGAAAACAATCAGGGGCGGGGATGACAATCACACTCGCAGGAAAATCACACAAAGGGAGGGAGTCAGGGTCTGAAACGAGAGGGAAAGTGAATACAAAATAAAACAGGAAATGCACAACAAGACAAGATATGAGTGACTAAACTTAACAAACTTGACGAGACATAACACAAAGTTATTCTGGAGTTTACCATTGGCTCCAGCAATGGATGCAACTACTCTTCATGAACTGGAGTTAGATTTCCCTGTGGCATTTAAAATAAAAGTTATTGAGAACTGGGATGGTTTGAGTTGCCGCATCATCTTCTTGACAGTTTAAACTTGCTAGCTGACATTACGATGGAAGGGAAATAAGCACAGACATCTGCGTCAGCCATGGTGACAAGCTTGTTGACAGTCTACTAGTGGCAAATTGTGATCACAGGCCTTTTTCACAACAGACATTTTGTCTTGTTTACTTGTCATTGTAGGAAAAGCTTAGTTGTTAACAAAACTATAGTCCATATGTTTGATGTTCCACTTCCGTGATTGGTCCGTTGCCGCAGGAAATTCCGCCGGATGCATGTATATTCGCTGATGTCCGTTTCCTTCTGCTTTCTTTGTGTTGGAATTCTAAACTCTGTCCAATCTGAGTTTTCTCTCACACGACTATATTGCAGCGGCTCCGTGCGGAGCTTAGCACCGCCCATGACGATTTTGATTGGTTTAAAGAAATGCCAATAATCCAGAGCATGTTTTTCTGCCATCCCAGAATGCTATGTGGAGTAGCCAGACCCTCCTCCGCGCCGCAGTGTGTGGATGGTCTGGCAAAGCAAGACTAACAAAACCATAACCAAAGGCTAGTGTTAAAGTGACAGTAAACCAGCGTTATGGATGTATTACGGCAGCTGAAGGCTGTGCCGCCACTTAGCTTTGTTGCCAATTTGACCTGGTGGCCACTCGTGGTATTGCAATGAAAAAAATCACTAGCCCAAAAAGCATTTTCTCCACTGACCACCATTATAAAAGGGACATCTGGAAAATTGTTGACAGGACACCTCTGACTGCAAACAAGGTCAATAATTACTCTTTGCATTATGAATTTTTGTGTGTATGACGTCCTCCCAATGTAATGTCTATGGGCTGAGCAGGTGGGGCCAGGGAAAAATAATGATGTGCATAACGCAGAGACAAACAAGGAAGCAGGAAAACTTTATCGGCTTATGCGCTGGGCGAGCAATTTTCATTCAAGTGACTGGGCACCCCCTTTGAGTCTGGTATCCAGTCATCATTATAAACCATAGCAGCTAAATGGAATTCAGCCATTATCAATTTAATTTACCACTGTGATTTCCTATTGTGATATGTCATAATGTCTACTATGAGGTCTACTGTTACGATACAGATAATATTTTTTGCAGGAACCAATATTGGCCGTGTACTTAGGACCAATATCTGTAATTTGAATTTGAAAAAAATGCAGGTATTATAATTAGCAAGAAGCCAGACTAAACAGTCTAAAGCCACATTTTATTCATTTTTAATCCCTCTGTCACTCTCAGTCAAGCCATTTAAAAGCTCTCCCTCTCTTCTTTGATGTGACGCCATTTTCACCCGGTGAAAAATATCCACTTTCCTGGTTTTAGCAGCTGCTGTTGATGTTAGCCTCCCTTAGGACCTTGTAAGGTGTGTTCAGACATAAAGAAAAGCAATTTTTTGCTCACATTTTTTCGAGTGAATTAGACCACTGGACTGTTTGTGCAGTCTGTGTTTATTTGGCCCAAACAGCCAATGTACTGACATAGTCATTAGCTGTAAGCTAGCTAGCATCGTAGGCTACATGTATGTGGGAGTGTGCCTGTGTGCACTGGTGGACTTAGGGATTTCCCCCATGTAAAAAAATGCAGCAAAAGGGCCCTCGTGGATGCCCTTCTAGTAAAAACAATGTGATAAAGTGCTCTCTATGGTGCCTTTAAATGGAAAAAGAAAACATGATAAAATACCCTCTAGGTTGCTCTTCCAGTGGAGACAGCGTAATGAAGTGCTCTCTAGGCTGCCCTTAAACAGAAAAAAACATGACAAAGTGCCCTCTAGAGTGCTCTAAAAATTGAGAAGACGCGATGCAGTGCCATATAGGCTGCCCTAGATAACTTTCTGTGTGCTGCTGGTGCCCCACCACATGCAGATTGTGCCCTTTTATTGTTTTGCCTGTGCCCCTCAGACAGCCTGAGTCCACCTCTGCCTGTGTGTGTTAGTATGGTAGCTCAGCCTCTGACTGAACTCATCAGAAACCCCTTTTTCTGTTATTTCCCTCCAGTCTCTCGCCATTTTCCTCATGTCTCTGTACATTTATGAAGAAGATTTATAAAGCTCCAAGGTAAGCGTGAATTTTTGCCTCAAGTTGAGACACTCTCACGCAGAGCTATTTTCGCCATTTTTTACCACCTCTGGCGAATTTGTGCCCATAAAGCATTTTCATTCATTTTATATGTAATCACGCCATGTCTAAAACTCACACACCTTTAAAGCTAAAATGTGATTAGTAGGTTTTAAAATCATTCCTAAATGTATCTTCATTTAGTTGAAATAGCAAGGCCCCCTGCAAAATTACAGATGGATCACCAATCACAGAACCCCCTGTAAGATCTTGGGGCGGGACACATTGATTATTTTTATTTGATTCTAATTTACCATACTTTGTTCATGCTAAGCTAATCAACACTTCCTGCAGAGTGCAAAATAAAAGTATTTTGCATTAGGGAAGCTAAGCTGCTGGAAAGCTTTTAATGTGAAACAAATAGAACTGTTGAGTTTGCATTAAAACAACAAGTTAACATGGCAAATGCAAGCGGATTATAAATCAGAGAGGCCACTTTATTAATATTTAATAAAAATAAATGACAGGGGATATTCTGGGAAAAAAGGCCTCACTCTAATAATAATAATAACAATGTCTCAAAAAAAGACCCTGGCAAATAAAGTCCTGGCCTGCTGTTTGAGAATTTACTGCATTGACTGTGTTGCTCACTTTGAATGAACAGTTACCGTAATATCTTTAAAAATAGAAAAATTAGGAAGATTACTGGCATCAACAACTTGACATTTCCTACAGGAAGATTTGTGCATCGGAAATTATAAATTATCTCAGTTGTAGAGGCAATCGTACTTCTCTCAGCTGCTGAAGTGACTATAATTTAGTGAAGAATGACCCTGGGGTGTGCTCTCTTGGGAGTTAGAACGGTTAAGAGGCACACTCACTTCAGACATGATGTCCCTCGCCCTTCCTCAACCCAGTTAGTGTTAAGAAGCTGTAAGACGAGATGTGAATGCCCAACGCTGCCTGATCACATCTGTAAAAGACTGATAGAGCACCTCTTCCATTATTGCCTCTGCCTTAGAGGAAGTCTTCTCATAGATCAACTTAAGTGCCTTGCTTACACTTTATTCTCCCCATAAACAATTCTTAAAGCTGGGAGGACAAGAGCCTTACAGAACATTTACACAATGCTAGTAGTACTGTGGTCAGACATATACTATTCCCAAGTAACTTCTTATTAAAGTCATTTATAATTTTCACATCATCCTGACATGGTTTATTTCACTTAGGAAATACAATAAATAATTTTCCAACTGTCATTTCAGAATAAATTACAGATAAATCAAACTGTCAGGCTGCAGGAGAAACTCAGTAGATAAAATAGTGGGAAACACAAGTTTGGCCTCTGGGTATTGTTACACATTCCCATTGGTTTTGCGGCACTATCTTTGATATTTCCACATGCTTCTCCTGGGTTCTGGGGCCAAGCAGCCAGTCTGGACCAAATGCTGGGCAGGAGGAGTCACCGGGAAACCCAAATATTATTTCACAGAAATCCAATATGTGGGTACAAGTATGACAGCAAATAAATTGGCCCCCGTCCTTGCTGTGCACCACCCACAGAGCGACGCCCGCTAGCGTTGTAAAATCCTACCCTCTGTCTGGATGACCTCACAGCTCGGACCTCTGCTCAGGCCAGGGTCTCTAACCAGGGTCCAATAAGGCACCCCATAACTCGCTAACACTCTTTTCATTTGTCCTCTTTGCTCTTTTAGAATACTAATAACACATAGTTGCAGCAATTTGGACTAGGGTGCCGAGCGTCAGTTGAACACTGCAGTAGGTGTGTCCAGATTAGCGTGGGTTGCGGCCTGGCGCCTCCATTGTTCTTCTTTGTTATTTCAGAACCTAAAATTTAGGGGTAAAAAAACACATCCACAATGGTTTTCACTGGCCGAGCCGTCAGTGAGGGTCGTGTGAGCTCTGGTGCAGAGGTCTTTCTTGCAGTCATGTGGCCCCAGACTTCGGAGAGTTTTTACACAGGCTGCACAAAGATAGCTGCGCCGCTTTATGCTGCGTCATAGCCCTTTGCCAGGCATAATTATAATGTCAGTCTGTTTAAAAAGCCATCTTACGGGAATGTGAGGGCCCCATTACTGCATCAAGACCATGCGCTAGGGGCTGTAGGGCCATAAAACACTCATCTGTGACCAGCAGTAAAAGAAGCAGTGGAGCAACAAAAAAAACCGGCACTCTGACAACATAGTATTTAGTGCAATAATAATCACACCCCTTTTTGCTTTTATAGCATGTAAGCTTGATTGATTCATTGCCTTGAGAAGAGAACACATGGAAATGTACTTGTGACAGTGTGTGCGACCAGGGCAGCACCGTTTCCAAGGTCTAACCTCACTCATGAAGTGCCAAAGTGTGTCTTAAGTTGGGAAACATGAAAGGTAAGAGGTGCCTCGGCAGTATCCGTGGTGCAAGTCTTGTATTGCTCTTTATCATGTGATTCTTATTACTTTCTTTGAGTGAAATGCAACTTATTTCAATGCAAGTGACTGAGCAAGTAGGTGATCCATATCTCTCAGGGGGACATTTGAATAGCAGACATGGCTGTTGGGCAGTTTATAGTCACATATGTGTGAATAAATCTTGTAGCTTTCCAACTACAGCAGGATCCATTCTGACCAGGCACCCTGCCACTTGTCTTTTATCATGATTTCTCACCATTTCAACATGCTATTCTGTTTAATAACTGACATTATTAATCGAAAAAGCCCATGGGTACAATGGCTTAAATGTTCTTGTCGTCTACAGTTTTCAAAGGCCAAAAAGACGAATGTGCAGTGTGGTCAAGCCAATGTAAAAAATGAAAAGGGTATTTTAATTTCCCAATGACATGAGCCTAAACTGGGGGGCCTACATCATCATCATCATCATCATCATCATCATCCTGTCCTGTTGGTCTACAGCGATGGAACCAAGACTGAACTCTGGTTAAAGAACAACCAGAAAACAATTTAGAAAAAGAATTGGGGTTTACACACTGACCAACACATCCTCATACCTAAACAACTGAATAGGTAGATTTTCTAAAGACTCCCAAAACGAATTAATTAATGAATTACGTGACCGTAATCATGTGACCGTTCTATTTAACGTAACGGGTAAATTTTTAAACACGTAGTTAACGTGACCAAAGTTTAGAAAAATACTTAGTTTGGGTCAGTAAAACATCTGGGATTAACTTAAAATCAGTCACGTTAAACTACTAAAATGAGGACGTAACATGACGTCATTGCGTCACAGGCTAAGGTCCGTAAAGGTTGGTTAATTTTAAAATAAAAGTTATCTTTTTGGTTTCACGTGGGACACGAACCCCAGTCTCCTGAGTGAAAGCCTTATGTGGATTTTGGCACTCTTCTACTTTGTCACCTCACTTCCTCAGTTGCTCTTGTATTTGTATGTAATTACTACAGCCATGAGAGGTTGCCGCCTAAAAAGAATATCGACCTATACAGTCGTTTTCTGAGGAACGTGAGCACTGACAGGTAACTTATTCACTGACCAGTTTTGTGTCGAGTCAGGTGACTGACATGTTGCACTTAACTGTGTTGGAAAGGTTTACAGTATGCATCCTAATTGGTGGTCTGAAGAGATAATATGGAATTAGATGTTACTCAACTAATGCCCATATCCAACTATCTAAAGGGTTTTAGGTTGTGAGACTGCCCTCCTTCGAAAAACGACTTTGTATGAAGAAGTTTGTACAATCAGCAATCCAAACCATATTTATGTTTTATTGTTAGGCGGAGTCGCCCTCTAGCGGCTGTTGCAATTATGATAGGAGCAAAGCAGGAAGTGTAAGAGGGTCAAATTCCGTATACTCAGGTGGCCGGGGTTTGTGTCCAATTTGAAAATAAAAGTAAATGGTGATTTCTTTGTACTTTACGAATCAAACGGAACTACAGTATGTCACGTTCTGTGTCACATAACCAGAAGTGAAGGAATATAACAAATTAACCCAAACTTCACTCTTTTTCTAAACCTAATAAAGTACTTTTGTTGCCTAAACCTAAACAAACTGCAACCATTTCACAACGTTAATGACGTGTTTCAAACCGTGACCATTACGTTTAGATATGAGGATGGAAAACATTCCTGTGGGACGTATTTCCTGCCACTGCTAGGGGCGCTGATTTATGACACTCCTATGGGTTATATTCAAGGGCAGGAATAAACGGCCTATATCGTTGTGTGGTTTGGAGGAATTGTTGGAGGTTACTCCACATGCATTCTCAACACAAAGAAACCATATGAGTCTGATGGAAAAGGGCCAAGACAGACCTTTTGTCAGTTGCTTTTTCAGTATCTGCTGTTCAATTAGCAACATTCACACTTGGTTAAACGAACCACATAAACATATCAATCATGCCAGGGGTTGTTTGAATGAAACAGGTGAAAGAACTTTGGCCATTTGTTACGTAAGTCTAATATTCCATTTGATTATAGCTCTGTTTTGGTCTTCACCAACTCCTGAGGGAAAGACCTATTTGCCCTTTAGCTGCTTATACTCCACTATGTTTGCCAGATAGTCGCTAACTTTGTCTGCTGTTTGGTGCTGAGCAGGTTCTAGGGGTTTATCAGAGCTTTTTCAGTGAAAAGAGCTGCCTGCTGTTGGAAGCAATGCTGATAAGAGCGAACTGGACCAAAGTATTAAAGTTGTGGGCTGTAAAACCAAAACAATAAATTACAAGATACTAAAAAGCTCTGTACAGCTAAATGGTAATTCTCTGCGGGTATGTTACTAGGAGACTACTTTCACATTTAACATAGTAATTTGATTCATTGTTATATGAAAATATTGATTATAGCAGATTTAAGGTCAGAATTACATCAGGCATAGACAAGAAATTACATTAAAGGACAATTCCGGCGCAAAATGAACCTAGGGGTTAATAACATATGTGTACCAAGTCGACCGTTCTCTGGGATATGATTTCATGCTAATCGAATGTTTCTGTAGCTTGAAACAAGCTACCGCAAACCGGTGATTAGCTTGTAACGCTAGTAGTCGTGGCAGAGGGTAAATCGCTATTTCTTCACCACCAACAAGGCTCAATATAGCAACACACCTCAACAGTAGCGTAATGAGGGTCCCTACATGTAAACAGAAGTATTGAGAACTTTGTAAGTGTACAGACAGTTTATTAAAAAGATAGATTATAAAGACAGTAGTGTTCATGTTTACATGCGGGCGCCATCTTGCGTTACAAGCTAATCACCGGTTTGCGGTAGCTTGTTTCAAGCTACAAACACATTTGATTAGCATGAAAACATATCCCAGAGAACGGTCAGAATTGTCCTTTGAGGAAGATTTGGTAGAGGTTAAGCGGCTAAAAATGGGTTACGGTTGTAATGTTAAATAATGAAAAACAGTTCATTCCAATTACTTACATTAGAAGCCCTCTTGCTATGAGTTGAGAATTGAACCTGGGTCACTGCAGTTTAAGGGAAAAAGTACACCGCTCTAACCACAATGGCCTTGATTTCCACTTGGCTATTTCTATGTCAAACCACTGCCTGTTTCTAGTCATGCCTCCTTCATGTAATCCTTTTATGGTGGGAAAATGTATTTCTCACTTATATAGTTTAAGATGTTGTGCTTTTTCTGCCAAATTTGAGAACACCACACTCATAGGATTGTCGTAGGATTTATCATTCATATCATAGCTCATTGGGAATGATAACAGTCCATATGCTGTTGATGCCATTTTAAAAGGACAAAAATACACTGGGATATTCCCAAGATAAAAACAAAAAAGAAAAGCTGAATATATTATGTAACATTTGTCCACTCAGAGGTATACCAAAAGCATTTATTGTCAATCATCCAAAGAGGAGGAATATCACCAAGAGTGTCTATTGTAAATAAGCACATGGAATCATAATCGAGGCAATTCCTTATGATTGAAATTGATGTGAATGGAGACAGTGCAAATTTGTCTTCATTCCTGTCATTTTCAAGTATAAGGAAGAGCCAGAACTGTGCAAAAATATGACTCTGCGTGGTTTCAAAGTAAGCACCAAAGTGCAGTAGTAAGACAATAATAATGGGCAAAAGTAAAAGTCAATAACTATGAATCTCACGCGGGACTTTAAATTGACAAGTTAAATATGTATTATTTCTATTGTCCAATCTGATAAATGAAATAATGATAGCCATTGCAGAAGTTATTACTTATTGAAATATAATATTCTGAGAACTTTATACTTTATCCTCAATCTTCTGTTCAATGTTAAAAATCATAAAACTCAGCAGGTTAGCCAAGATTGCCTGTCGATATCCATATTCACCTCAGTCAGAGTAAACATGTCTTCAACGCAGCGTATCGGACAAAGATTTTATCATAGACAAACACACATGGCACAGACCACATGGAATGCTCTAACTAACATATCGGACTTTGTGTGATGCATGGTTCACACGAAAACATCCCAGAGACTTATAGGTTTGATGTTGTGATCAAGGCAAAGGTCCAAAGGGCCTGAACCAATAAAAGATGGAAGATATCCAAAATTTCTGGAGAATGGTAGAATAAGAAGTGCTTGGCTCAGTTTGCTCCCTCCATCCAAGCAAAGGTTTCAGCTGGAGGCCTGTCTTCAGTCTCTTGACTGGATGCCATGGGAGCAGGCCGCAGCAGAAAAACAGGTCAATACTGACTGTTAATGCCACGATTAGCTGGTTTGTGGTCTGACCATTTGGAAGACTGAACAAAAAAAAACATTTTACTGGGGTTCATAAACCTCTGGATGTTAGAATGCTCTTCTATAAATCCTAAAGTGTTGAATGCAGTATGTTAAAGTCAAAGCTACAGAAATTACAAAACTACAGAGTTTCAGGGGAGTCCCCAGAACATGCTGGAGGATTAAACTATAGTGCATCTGGTGTTATACAGGCAAAATATAAAAAGCTAGTAAAGATTGATGAGTGGTAAATGATAATCACTTAGGATAGGAAGGGATAAAGTATGCTACAGTGCAGTGTGGGTAGATGTTAGAAGAGTATTGTTTCTCTGTCAATAAAACTTAACACAAATCATAGTCGGGAATTCCCCTCAATCCTTTTTTAGATGTATACAGTGATCTTAGTTATTTACATATTTGTAAATATTACAATCAAAAGTGTTGCAACTAACAATTATTTTTACTATCATTGAATCTGATTATTTTTCACGATTAATCGCTTTATTGTTCTTGTGAAAAGGCTGCCTTTCTCCCTTTTCACTAGGCCCTGTTCCCAAAAGTAATACTGTTTTGTGTCTGCTTAATCCTTAATTTCATTGTAATGTTGTAGGTTGTTGTTTTAGTTTATTTGTTACTTTATTATTTGACATAGGCCTGTTCAGTAGGTTTTATGGGTTCATAATGTTTTGCTATGGTTCTGCCTGTGAAAGGGGGGGGGTAGATCAGCTGCTCACTAGCTTAATTGAGGAGAGTGCATGCGGGTTTGCCTCATTAGGTCCTTTCTGTAGGGAGGGGCTGGGCAATCCTAAGTGTAGAGCAATAGGTAAAACCGTTTTTGCAGCAATTAACATTTGGCTATTATGGTGGTGCTTGTATAATCACATGTCCTATATATATATATATATATATATATATATATATACATATATATATATATATATATATATATTAGGGCTGTCAGCGTTAACGCGTTAATCGCGATGTGATTAAGGGCCGACGCGATTCATTTTTTTTTAATCGCATTAATCACATGCCGGCATTTATTAATTTATTTTACACTTCACTCGGCTTTGCGTCGTGCCTAACAAGCTACTATTTTGACCCTTTGCAGCACTGTTACTTATCATCAAGCTGCCACTTCCTCGTAACACATCCTGCTGCTGCAGGCTGCAGGCATGATGGAGAAAGACAGCAGCAATAACTCTGAATGGAGCTTTTTATTTTCCAAAACTCCCGGACGGCTCGTTGTGTAAAGCCGAATTAAAATATCACCGAAGCACATCAAGCTTGAGCTACCACCTACGTAGCTAAGCATATAGTTCAGTTAACGTGATGCTAATGCTAGCATGCTACTTGCTGACCCGTGGATGAAACCAAATCCCAAAAAATTACTACAGCTCTTGCGAAACGGGTGGCAACTAACTGCAGACCTGTCAGCATAGTAGAGGACTCGGGTCTTAAAGACGTACTACGGTTGGCATGTTCTGACCCGTCTCTTTGCCGTCGAGGGGGACAGCAGCCCCAGACACAGCCTGTATGACAGGGAGAAAGCAGCCACAGTGGAACTGCTGCAAGGTGCTGCAAACGCTGTCTTATTAACCGTTGATCACTGGACGTCAGTGAGTAATCAACATTATTTAGGAGTTACTAAACACTATATTGACTCTAGTAAGGATAGGGATTTTTTGTTTTTTAGTTAGATACTTGGAGGAATTGTGCAATAATGACAGATTCACACATATAATTACAAATCTTAAAATCAAGTTCATAAAGTAACTTTCTTTGCATTCATTTGATTCCCAATCAAGATACACTGGTGAGAATTGCTTTCCATTGTTAATATGTACTTAAAAACTGTTCTGAAATGCAAAATAATAGAATTTTAACCATGTGATAAAACATGCGATTAATCGCGATTAACTATAGAAATTCAGCGATTAAAAAAAAATTAATCGTTTGACGGCCCTTTATATATATATATACATACACACATACACATACATACATATAACTAGGAATGTCAGCAATCACATTTATCTATACATGGTATGGTATTTTCTACATTCAAGTGTCTTGTTTTTCTTCAGTTTGGCTCACCCTCTAACCACCGGTACAGGGGGTAGGAGCCAATTGGGTGAGGCTGGGTTAAAAGGGTTTGAGGAGAAGGGGAGCGAGAGAGAAGGGATGGGCAGCTTGCAGAGAGGTTGCTGTTTTTATTTGTTTTGAGGGTGTTTTGCCCTAAAGTGAATTTTTTGTATTTCAGGTTGAGTATGTTTTGGTGTTGTTTCATTAATAAATACACAAATTGTCGTCAATTCTGACAGTTCTGTCTTTCAAATGTCAGAAAATTCTTATTTCCCAGAGTCCAAGGTGATGTCTTCGAATGTCTTGTTTTGTTCGATCAACATTTGAAAACCCAAAGATATTCCGTTTACAGTAATGTGACAGGGAAACAAATCTTCACACTGGAGAAACTGACACCCGAGATTGCATGAAGGTTTTGCTTGAAAAGGGGCTCTAATGATTAATCAATAAAATAGTAAAAATAAAGTAAAGTAAAAATAGTTGCCAATAAATTTTTAGTTCGTTAGGCTAATCGATTAGTCAGCTAATCATTTCAGCTCGTTTCAAGTCGAGGGGGCTGGGGCCCGACATTATTTGCCATTCCTCAGTCTCATCTTTATTTCCGCTCTCCATATGTTACACTGATCCCATGCACAGGTTACAGGACTACCTGTTGCTGTGAGTTTTGACAGTCTAGTCATTTGCCATCACAACAACTGGCTTCATGATAATGAGACAGCTAACGCTAGCTCAACTACCCTCCTTTGTGATATATATACACCGTGTAGGAGCTAACAGGTGATGATATAACAAAAAGTCTAATGGGAATGTATGCTAACATTAGCAACCCAAGTTACCCTAGCTTGTTAGCTTTCACAGTTGTAGTGGAATACGAACCAGGGGCGGAACGAGGGGGTGGTTTCTGGGGCTCCAGCCCTGAATGTTTTCTCAAAAGCCTTGAATCTTTTAGGGTTTTAAAATACCTTCAAAAGTCCAAAAGTTGCATTACTAGGGAAATATGCAATAAAGATAAATATATAATGTAGGCTCTGGATGATTCTTTTTCTTGACTTACATGGTTTTCCCAAATAATGTAGAGATTTTAGGCATTCTATTATTAAATGGCTTGAAAGAATAGTGCACATAGCTGCCGTAAATGGAGCATGTCCTCGGACCCCCCCAACTCCTATGGACTTTTTTTCACAGCAGACGTGTTGACTTGTCATAGTTAGGAAAAGCACAGCTGAAATTGATAACCTTAACGATGGCTCAATTCCATCAAGTGTCCCAGTAAGCTAGTTCAGTGAGTCAGCATGCTCAATACCAGGGCCTCTCCTAAGTGGAATGCAGCCATCATTAATGGTTTTGAATACACCTGTGCTTTTACTACTATGACAACATGTCTGCCGTGGAAAAGGTCTATAGGTTTGGGCTGAGCCCCGAACGTTTACAACGTCTGGCTCCGCCCTTAATAGAAACTCAACCGTGCAATAGTTCCTCCAGAATGTTGAATGCTGTAAAGCGACAAACATCGCTAAAGGTACATAACCACCGCTGTGTGTCTGTTTAGAAAAGACTAAAGATGTGCGCATTAACATTTGTAGCCTAGGCCATACAGAGCTATACAGTGGTGGAGGAAGTACTGAATCTCAGTACTTATGTAAAAGTACAAATAACCAGAGATATATTTACTTTAGTAAAAGTAGAAGTACAACAATGACAACCCTACTTAAGTAAAAGTAAAAAGTACCTGATTTTAAATGTACTTCAAGTATTAAAAGTAAAAGTACTTGCATAACGATTTACTCTCTTAATGTCTATAATTAAAAAAAAACAGTATGGGCTGTGGCATTTTAATTAAGTTAGTTTTAGGTTAATGTAATTGTGCTTACCATCTGTGGCCCAGTTTACATTCTGACTTAGAATTCTGGTTATCTATCAGGGTGATCTGCATGAAGCTCGACTTTGCGTTATTTCCCACGGGACTGTGAATGGTGCACACATTTATTTAGCGAGAACACACGGGCTTGGACAACAAGTACGTGGCTTCACATCTGAGGAGGACCGGGAGTGAAGATAAATATACAAGTTGTATATTAACCCTATAACGGATGCTTCATGACCAAGCAGAGTATCGGGAGCAGCAGCAGTAACGGGAGCAGCGGTAGTACCGGGAGCGGTACGCGCCTGGCCAATAAATGCTATTCAAGGGCGGGTCTTGGCGTGGCCATAGTGGGATTTGTAATATCGCGAGCGGCACCGGGAGCTGGACGGCCGCTGCTGAAGGCTTCCCTGCGGACTGCAAACGTGTGACGGTCAGGAAGATGTTTTGGCAGGGGGAAAAACTGATCAGAAAATGTAACGGAACGTTGTAGAAATGTAGTGGAGTAGAAAGTATAGATATTTGCTGCAAAATGTAACGAAGTAAAAGTCAAAAGTATGCACTATTGATTGTACTTAACTAAAGTACAGATACGTGAAAAATGTACAGTAACAAAGTAT
This sequence comes from Sander vitreus, assembly GCF_031162955.1. Lineage (NCBI taxonomy): Eukaryota > Metazoa > Chordata > Actinopteri > Perciformes > Percidae > Sander > Sander vitreus. The sequence continues at coordinate 25,425,633 of NC_135860.1, read as the reverse complement.
TTGTACTTTGTTACATTCCACCACTGGAGCTATAACATGCTACTGTCAGTAGTCCCAGAAGTTGACAGGGCGTCTGCTAGCAACACTGGCTCTAAAATGTCAGTCAACAGCTGCACAGTGTTGCCAACTCTTTTCCAAAGAAAGTAGCTAGCACTAGCTCCAAAAGTCGCTTGATTTCTTCAAATGCTCATTAGTACATTGCATAAAGCCTAGTGGCTGTGTCAGCTAATTGCCTGCTGCACGGCACAAGAGAAGAGAGAGAGAAGAGAGACCCCGTGCTGTTGGATTGTAATTACTCTGAGCGGCATGCATAGAAATCAATTACAATATAATATAGCTCACTTTTCCCCTGATGCTCTAAAGTCACTGAATTTGTTGCTAGTCGCTTTTTAGAAATAAAGTCGCTAAGAGGGTCTGAAAAGTTGCAAAATGTAGCAAGGAAGTCACCAAGTTGGAAACACTGCAGCTGCAATGGGAATCACCCACCCAGATGTTTGAAGCTTAGACATTTGTTTTCCACAAATATGTCCCAAAAAAAATAAAATAAAATTAAAAAAAAAAATATATATATATATAACAGCTGCAATATCATCTTAGTTCTTTATTTCAGTTTGACTTTAAATGCACATAAAACTGTTTGTATGAAGTGTTTGCTACTGTTGTAATGTGCTGAGTACTTATGTCCTTGGTGCTGTGGTAATGGAATCTCACAGCAGGGACAAGAAAAATGTTGTGGAAAGCGAATAGATTACAACATTGATGCCAGTATGAAAATGAAGATTTCATTGATGTTATTGAAGGGTGACTCATCCGATGAGCTGCAGTCTCATCCAACAGGGAAGCCAGCAGACCAAAACACATCTGTGTATTACATCCAGTAAGTGGTGCATCATCTGATTTGATGTGATTTAACCCTTGTGTTGTCTTCCCTTCAACCTTGAAAAAAACACTTTTTTTTTCTGACATTTGCGACGCTTTTTTTTTTTTCATAATTTGTTTTTGCTTTTTTCAACGTTTTAAATTTTTCTTCTACACATTTTCAGCGCTTATTTCTACATCCAATATTTTCTGATATAAAACAAAAATTTAAAACGGGCCAATGTGACCCGAAGTCAACACAAGGTTAAGCAAGTGCCTCCCCTTGAGGACAGAAATTATACTAATGTCTTGTATACTAACAATGAACTAATGGTAGTTTGAAGTTGATCAGAAGCCAGCTCAAAGTGGACTTTCTGAGGTCAAGTTGAAAATAAAGAATACCAACAGGATGTTCTTCACTTATGGTTATCATTATGTGTACAATGAGGATTTGGCTTGATATGGAAACACCAAAGTAGACATAATAAACAGCAAAAGGCATCCTCAGGGTTATTACATCTGTATAAAATCATCTTCTCTATTTCTGCGAGAACCAGCTCAAACTCGTTTATTTGCTAAATTCTGTGCTGTACAGCTCATTCCTTTTGCCCTAAACCATTTGTCTGTCTATGGTTGTGAGGGAAAGGAATTTTCATTTATAACTAGCAGATAACACCTGCTGGCTGCTTTAGCTGAAAGTAACACAAGTTAATGCACACGTGGATTTTAGCCCTGTGGTGGTTGGAAAGATGAGAAGAGTGGCAAACTCCAGAACGGAAGCCCTGTTGTGACTAATATATAGCCTAGCATGAGTCATCCTGCCAAGACCCCACCTTTATGATAATCCTTTACATTGTACTGTAGCTGCATCAGTTGCAGGATAGGGTTTGCATATACCCTCTCTGATCGTCTTCAGATGTTTCTACTCTTGCTTAGGGAGACAAGAGGGCAAAGCAAGGGTGGGCCATGGGTAAAGGGAAAAAGAAACCAGGAGAATCATTCATCTCCCAAAGGCTCAGGGTGTTTTATTTTATACACTGCTTCCTGTGCTAATGCCACTGATTTGATTTGTCCAAGGTAGAGATACACTTCAGCACTGCCTTATTCACTCAGCGACTTTGAATTATTGTAAAAGGGTGCATGTGTGCAACAGTATGAGTGAATGATTGGACTTTCATCATGAGATGACAATGAACAATCAGGAAGACTGATGTAATGATAAAATCAATCAGGATTTGATACATGGCACCATCTCGCTGCACACCACAGCCGTTATTCCAAAGATATCACTGTCAGTGGACTAGAAACTAAAGAACCACAGCTTGAGTTCTTTCCCCTGTTCAGTCCAGCGTGGCTGAAGTGAGCCACAGGGGTGATGAGGATAGTCTGGCTGACCCTTACCTCAAAGAAAACCCCCGGCAGGTGCCAGAAGCTCCACAAACACAAAGATCACATGAAGGGAACAGAGCTGTTGAAAGTAAACAAATTAGCAGTTGGCTTTTTATGTTGCCCTTAGGTTTGTGCGATTTAATTAGAGTTGGAAGTACATGCAACTACAGATAAAAACCCTCCTGGATGCAAAAAGATGTGGTACGCGTTTGAAGTGATAACCGCTGAGCCTCTCCAAAGCAAGTACAGACTCTGTCCAGACCCACAGCTCATACATAGAAAGGACATAAGAGGGGGAAGACCTGCTAGCATAAAGAGAGACTTTACCATTTCAAAAGCCCTTTCTCAATATACGTCTACTTCTTGGGAGTTCAAACTTGGCAAGTTAAAAGTCGGGAGTCCAACCTCCTGAGAATGCATGTACATTGTACACTCAATTTGCAACTGGGACAGAAGCATTCTTCTTATCCATCACAGTGTCTCAGTTCATTTTCAGTTATGTAGCGAGCCTCAAATCCTACTGTACATCCAATGCACCTTTGATGATCATGTACTTAAGCCGTCAGTGCTTTGTTCACTCTTTTGCTGCTGCTAATGCTTGATATATCATTTCATAAGACCCGGCTCCAAGCTAATATCGACCTGTAGGCTCTGAGTTTACCTACCCATATGGGGAGAGTTATTATAGTCACTCCCTATTCTATGATGTGCTGAGGTTGATTATTAACTGAGATTATCTGGGATTATTAACAACTAGAAATGGCTTAGATCTCAAACAAAAGAAATATATACCAAAATGTAATTTTGCCTCTTTTTCACAAAACTCAGCAAACGCTGGTCATAAATTTACAAAATTCAACTAGAACAATGATGAAGTAAATCATTCTACTGACATTGAATAGTAGCCAAGCCATTTTCAGTATGAGTTATAGTGGGATCTAACATTCAAATCAACAGGAAATGATGATGCTCTGTGCCATGACTGTACGCAGTCCAAACAGTTTATGAATCGGTTAAACCAATGACACACTAATACTCGCATATCCTGTTGGATGATATACATTTAGTGCTGTAAGTGTAAATTCTCAATTCCTATTTCTCTCCTCAATGGAAAGCAGTCAGAGAAGAACAAAGGAGTGGATGAAAAATGTGCATACTATGCAAAAGTGATTCCCTGGTTATGCTTGCAGAACTCTGCTGGAGGAAGATGGACAGTGAGATTCAGTGTCTTCTGTGGTCTCTAAATGTGATGAATCCAAAATATCCACATATTTTCCCAGACACTATCTCTTTCGTTTTCCGGATCAGCCAGCAGGCCATATGTATTGGGCTTCACGCTTCCCAAGCCTCTTGCCTGCCTTCTACAGACCAAGACTTCCTACCACAGGACCCCTGCCGCTCGGCGAGGCCCTGAAGCCAGACCACTCGTCTACCCAACACTAATGGCTCTGTTTAATAACTCAGAGCCTTTCACAGTTGAGCCAAGCACTCTCTAGGAGTCAAATTTGACATGGAGACCCAGAGCACATTCTTACAGATTTCCCACACAAGTGAAATAGGTCAAATTGCTCCAGCATCTCTCTCTACCACAGTCTATTTATTCTCCAGCTACCTAATTGTTATAGAGGGCTTTGAGGTTGCAAGGTGTCCTTAAAAAGGCCGTATAAGAGGTCCTCATTTCTGGGGAACTCTTAGGGGACCGCTACAATACGAAAGACGATGTGCAAGGTGTCCCTCAAGAATCCCCCATTGGCTCTTAGCAAGAAATGGATTAAAACTGTTGATTGCACTTCCTAAACATTTATATTGTTAGCCATGCTAGCAGCGTGGTTCAAAGGATGACAAAGTCGGCCTGTCTGTTGGTCCACAACTTTGTTCCAGATTGAAATATCTCAACAGCAATTGGATGGATTGCCATGATATTTTGTAGAGACATGCATAGTCCCCAGAGGATAAATCCTAACCATTTTGGTGACCACCAGACATTATCCTCTAGAGCCACCAGCAGGTCAAAGTTTTGACTTATCTGTTAAGATCTGCAGCTTTGGCTCCTCCCTTTGTTTGTCCCTCTATTTTCCCCAGCCCTCTTGTTCTGTGTCTGTGTTTTGTCTTCCCTGTCTGTGCCAGTGAGAGAGGCTGGGTGTGGCCAATCTGGTTCCACTCACCTGTCTGCTTAATCAAACACCTACAAGTCTTTAGCACTGTTGCCACCTCTTCTTGCTGCAGTAGGCTAAAGCTGGATCTCACTTCCCTTTTGATAGCTCCTGGCTCCTCGGCTGAACCGGAAGTTGTTCTGTCCGTCCTTCGCGAATGCCTTCTCAGAGCTCTTATTCCTGCCCTGAGAAGTGAAGAGCAAGGAGGGATTTCTGAGGAGCTATGACTGAGGATACATGAGAGCAGCCGTACTGGAAGCTGTGTAGCTGAAAGTCATTGCTAACTCCGCCCATACAGCCAACAAATTAATGTGACGCTTCAGAGGAAAGGATGTTGCATCCCTCTAAAACACATTACCTCGTTTCCCTCTCCTCGCTGGATTTCCTCGCGTCTTTCCTCTGCTTCTTCGGAGGGACAGACTAAGACGCGAGGAAGGGAGGCAAGTGGAGGAGCCAGGGATACAATTGAAGAACCTGGGATGCAGCCTATATAACCTAGTCTGACTCTACACTCTTCACCAGTTCATTTTTGAAGCCTCATTGGTATCTAGCATTTTTGTATCCTGCTTGTTTGACTTTTGCTCATTCAACTTTATTTTAGTCTACATCTGCCTGTTGAATAGCAAAGCACAGTTTTGTCAACTGAACTGTCCATCTGCTATTGCCTGCTCTTCAATGCCAATTGACACCATCAACAGAACACAGCTTTAGGTTCAGGTTTCGGTTATTCTTAAAACCTGGACCTACACTCACACCACAACTGTCTCTATGCTTATCCAGTTATTAATGAAAGGACATTCTGTCCATAGGACCACCATGAACACAGTGAGATGTGTGACAAGACTGCCAAGCCTTAGTGAAGAAAGCAAGCATAATGAAAGTGTCTGGATCCAAGGGTTTATGAGGGTAATAGTGGACTATGATTTTGTCAGTCAGTCAATCAGGGACCATGGTGATGCATTGAAAAGGCAAAGAAACTACAAAAAGAACACTGTGCTCTATGGTCGAACATCGTGACTCCATGTGCTGATTCTCAGAAATATCAAATGCTTTTCTGAGAAGGTACGAATACAATATCCTCAGGTTGGACTGGTGCTGACTCAATGTGTTAGTAGAGAGCATGTCAATAGAGAGCGAGTAAAATCATGTTGGATCCTCAAACAACACTTTGTGTATTGAGCCATGAGATTTATTGAAGGGCCATGACAGCCGTTGAATTGATTTCTTTGTGTGGTCAGGAAGTGAATCTCAGACCTTCTCATGCAGACCAAACATGCCTAACATAAATTCCCAATGGTATATCATCTTTGCAAATATTGAATACATATTATTGCAACTCATGTTAAATGTGCAGTTGAATAAAATAACTAACATTTAGATGAATTAAAGCCAAGACCAACAAGAGTCTGGGCTACTTCACAAGTATACAGCACATTGTTTGAAATTTTACATGTATATATTTCCTATTTACAGCCCCAAAAAATGATAGGCATTCACAATTGTTGAAAATGATGAATTGCTTGCCTTTTAGCTGTTGAAGAAATACTTGATCAATTCACTTAAAGGCAGTGCTACATGTTTCATCTTAGTGAATATACACGTCCACAAGACAACACTTAATTTGCAAAAGCAATTCATTTTGTAAAATATTTGACATTCCAAAAGTATATATAGCCTGATTGAGTACTCTGAACTTGACCTGTGATCCACATGTGCTGTGAGATATAAATCAAAATGTCTTCTTAAAGTTAATTTATTAGCAATGTCTATTTACGTTTTACTTACCAAATGAATGTATTATTACTGATTTGTTTTTATTGTTGTGATTCTAACCCTGTCCACTTTGGCATTCATATAAAGCTCTGGCTTCCCCCTTGACTGGCTGATGATGAGTGACAGCATCCCCGATTCCCAGAATCCAGAGCCAGCAAGTAGAGAGGAGGGTGGGCTGAGATGCCAGCGAGCTGGATCAGAGCATGTGTTCTGGATGATTTGGTACAGGCTGGACTGGACAGCCATGAACAAATCACTGCTTCTCCGTTCCTTGATGATGGACCATTTGTTTTCCTTATTTTACTGTTAACAGATGAGGAACGGTTGACCCAACCCTAGAGGAAGACTTGGTTTAATGTTTAACCCCTATAGCTCTTATTTTGGCTGCAGGGGTGGTTGGCTGGTGGTGGGCAATGACAGCAACAGTAGCAGTGAGGATAAGTAATAAGATGGTGTTTATCACAAAGGAAAATTATTTTATTCAAATGAAATATACCTAAAGTGCCAACCCTTGACCTGCCAGTTTGAATAATGGTGGTCTGTAGAATGTAGCCTGGATCATTAGACTCCAGGGACTAGCCCTAGCCCAGAGGGACCAGCATGGATATCTGCCTTAGAATATAAAGCTAAGAAAGCTTAGGCCAATCCTGCTCTTACTCCTTCCCCCTGCACCAGTGAAGCTCAAACTACCCCCCTTCCCCCCCTTCCTTAAGAATGCTCTGGCAACATAAGTCAAACTCAGCTTTTCAAATGTAGATATGCCACAGTCCATGTCTATACTACCATCTGTTCTAATTTTAATTCAAAGGAGGGAAAGGCATTCCATCTTTCCTGGTTCGAATATGCCCAACAAGCATTCAGGTAGACTTGCAGACTCTACTCCTTTAAGGGCTTGATAACACTCCAACAATGTATCAAAAGAAAATAAGAACCATAAGAGTGTTGACGCACAAGGGCAACACAGTTATGCTCTCAGTCAAGAAATTTAATAGTTTTGGTTTTTTAATCCCACTCGCTGAGACCTCTAGGAGGAAAAATAGCCCAATTTGGGCTGCAAGGAAACCGGACCGGTCTCGATCTTGGCCTGAATCATAGCCTCCACAACAAAACAACTTTGCATCAATGATTATTTTCCAAGGAGGGAGAAAAATCTTGCAGAAACTTTCCAGAGGTATAAACAGCGCAATTATTGACAAACAGTCTCCACAAAGGTAACATTACCCTTCTGACGAGTATGCATCGTTCAGCATGTGATATTCATTACTTATCCAGATCTTTACAAGTGTTGCATTGCTGTACGATACAGTGGCCTTAATGTGAGCAGGCAGTGGCAATTGAGATTATTGAGCTGGACTAAAATGTCTCGCTCGCCAAACAGAAGGTAAACTTTATTGGACCTTGCAGAATTTGATAGCTTAAAGAAGAACCCGATCTCCTCCTCCTGTTCGCTGTGGTGTTGTTGATGCTCCTTTGGATGTGCTGATACATAGCTACAATATCCAGACTGGTGTCATTTAAGTAATTCTACCTAAAGCCATGCGATGTTACATGAAAAGAAGGCCTTGAATCTTTTTACTGTTATTCAGTCGTGGAATGTAACTTTAGTGTTTCTGAAGCTCTATTATTTTTCATCTGATGATCATGAATGACCTGTAACAGAAAAACGAGACTAACGGTGAAAAGAACGCCATTTTTACGTAGTTTTTATTAGTGCCGTAGATCGGGTCCGATTTATGGCAGGTAGACGGCGCTACACAGCACACATTCTGATGGGTCACAGAAACACCGGAAAATCCTGTGTTAGTGTATCCAGCCAGGAAGGTAACAGGATATTTCTTTATATAGGCTAGGCCAGTAGGCCTAATTGTATTTTAATATAATTTTAGAGGTTATCTGCTGTAGTTATGGCTGATACTTGGACAGGGCCATCACAGGAAAGAAGGAAATTACAACTAAAAAGGTAAAGTGAAAGATGACAGGCGTAAACGCGAGTCAACTTCGGTCGGGCTTTCAACAGATGGAGACAATTACGGGGATTGTAAAAAGGTTGAAAACCCACTCCAAATTTATAATCTAAAGTTATATAATAACTTTAGATTGCGCAATGTGGTTGTACATCAGTAACCAACATTTAATGATGTCCCCCTTCCATTTAGCGCAGACGTTTTATTCCTTTTAGTCCATGTTTGTGTTGGCCTGCTATTTTCTTTTCCCTTGTCCCCCTGTACCTGTGTAAAGCATCCTTGGGTTTCATGAAATGCACTATTTTAATTTAAGTTATTACGTTGGTTGCTACAACAATCTCTTGTTGCTTTGGCTCGTGACAGTGACACCCAGTTTAGCTCATGATACATGCAAAGTAGGCCAAGTTACCATATGCAACACTTGAAATGCCACAATGCATCTGTAACATATTATCTTACTGTAAATGATTTATTATCTGTCTCAGCAAAACATTCATCGTGACTATATGATCTCCCTGTAACACTAACTCCTAGACATTTACGACAGCAGGTGTGGTAAAAACACTAACAAAGGGGCAGCTGAAATCAACACAAACTGAAAATTACATAGCCACTTTACATAAATGTACCAATACAACAATGTAAAATTAGTCCATCTACTGTATGTAGAGTTAAGTGATTTAGATCACACAAAAGGGTCACAAGATACATCTGAGGGGTTGTGAGATGATTAATAGGGTATGGAAAACAACTCTAACACAAAATCACTAAATGAAATCTTAAACTGACAGCATCATAGCTGGGCTAACATTGGGCTGTGAAAAAGAGGGAGATTTTCTGGGGTATCTGTTGGAATGGCCTACTTGCAACATCCCGCACCCATATAACCCTACACCACAAATTGTCACAGGGGGTAAGTAGCGAGGCTTGGACCCAAATGCAGTTCAGTTCAGAAAACAGAGTTTATTAAACAAAAAACTTACAACAAGTAGTTCCAAAAGCACGCAGGCCGGGAAGCGAGGAAGTCATGAGCAGGCACACACAGTACACCACTCAAAAAAAACACAAAACCTCAGCAAAAACTGGCCACCACTGAACAGCAACACATGCGGCACACAGACAGAACAAAATGATCCCACAAGACACAAAAGAAACAAAAGAAACAGAGACTAAATACACAGGTTAATGAGGAAACGACGGACAGGTGACACTAGGGCTGGGGAACAGGTGAAACACATCAGACAATCACAATGGCGGGACAACCAAAAGACAGGAAGTAAAACCAGACAAGACTAGGGAGTAAAGACAGACTTCAA